>NC_089251.1:43296700-43326700 GCF_963930625.1 Muntiacus reevesi | reverse complement strand
AATGAAAGAAAATGGTTACTGACTTAGAATACAAAACGTTGTATCCCAGATTGCTTCCAGATACTGAAAGGAAAGGCTCATTTAGCAACATTAACTTGATCATACACTCTTATGTTTAGAATTCTTTATTTTTACAGCACTCGGGCAAAACAGATGCTACAATTAAAAATGACCATTTCTGTATCTGGAAACAAAGAGCTCTATTTTTTAAAACTCAAGTATGATATATTCAGTTTTGTGAAATGAATACTAATGAAATATATAAATTCTTAAAATGCATTTCTGTTTTTTCTAAACTAATTCTCATACTTTCTGCTCATATATTATAAATAGATCTCAAACTTAAAATTCACAGTCTGTTTAATATTTTGCCTATGTATTTTAAACAAATCCAAAATTTAGTAGTTAGTACAAAAATAAATGTAATCCCCAGGGTTGATCAAAGATTTAATCTGACCAGATGGGGCAAACTTGAGAAAGATTTTGACTTTCCACTCTGTTTTGCAACAAGAAAGGCTGATTTTTTTCTTTCTTTCTTTCTTTGTTAGAGAAACAGAGATCAGGCCATCCCCAGAGAAATGAGCAGGTGTGGCCATTTATAAGCATGTCTGCTTATATTACAAACCAGCGTAAGAAAAGTTTGAAATGGGTTGAAAAGATCTGCTAAACAGTTTTAATGTTTTACTCTAAATCCTATTTATTCAGTCAAGAACTGATCAAGCTGGCAGGAAAATATCTAGTCTACCCAAACCTTTAAAGATCTTGTAATTTTATTTTTTATTTTTATCTTGGGTTGCAAGTGAATAGGTGCACTTTGGTAATCCTTGCCTCTGGACAAGCACAGATTTTTTTTGTCCTTTCTGAATGCCTAATAACAGAGCTTTGCTTCCTGTCTAATGATGAAAGGGTGGCAGTCAAGTTCTTTCTCTTATTTTACTATAAAACTGAGGAATTTCACGGACCTTTTTGAGAAGAGAATCCAATGAAATATTAGCAGTACTAAGTAAAACCCTTTAAAAATTTTAGATAAGTTAAAATGTATTTAGCCCATGTAATAGAAGTTCATTTACTAAAACTATGAAACACTGAGGAACACAAGTAAGCACAGGATATTGTGTTGTTAAGGGAGTTAAAGGACATGGAATATGGGTTTGTTGGTAGAAATACTCTGCTTTGTTCTGTTATAAATACAGATTTACAAAGACTAAAGATGCAAACTATGTTGAAATAACATATTTGTAAATTTTGTAAAAGCCTATTTCATGATAATGTGTATAGACATGTTTCTTAAATAGAAAGCCTTCTCAATCTATAGTTTTCAACTGATTGAATAAAAATATCTAATGTTATAAAAGGCACCCTTGGGTGGGTAATGATCTCAGCAGCTACACTGACAGTTTCTCATGTTTTAATTCACCTTCACAAATCCATGGCATCATTTTTTGGCTAAAGTAATGTCAGTCAGTGACATTTGCGGCAAGTATCAAAAGGACCCCCCATGGCAGCCATTTTTATTTGATTCTTAAGATCCAAAGGCTGCTGAAAGAACAATTGAATAAAGTTGAGGATTGGAGAAGCTTGATTTTCTTGTTCTCTGTGAAATGAAACTCTAGGCTTTTTCTTCTTCTTCCCCTTAAAAGCAAAAGTCTGCTAGGGGGTTGTAACTGTGTCAAAGCTGCTGGGATGCCACTGCTGATCACTTTAATTACTACGACTAAGGAGGATAAAATTAAAAGTAGCACCATTGAAGCAGTGGAAGAAAGCTTGCCTAGATGTCGGTGGACTGTGAAATATAAAAATTGCATACCAATACATTTTTATGGAAAGGAAACAAGGAATTGCATTACTTATTCTTGAAGAGTTTGTCCTTAAATTGTCAAGTTTTACTAGTGCGTCTATCTATGGCAGATTGTAGACCATTTTAGAACGATAAGGAAAATAGTATCTTGTAGACATGCTGTGAAAATATTTTTTCAGTTTATGTCCAAAGTGGTTAGTTATGATCCATCTTCTATATTTGAATATTTAAATCCGTTGTGTTGAAATACAAGCTTTTTGTACCATAACAGGACTTTCGCCTTATTCTGAAGATGTTAGGTAAGAGGAAAGTGGAGCTTAAATGTACCACATTCAGCACTTTTCTGAAGGCTTATAATTTAAGGTCAAGAGCGTAAGTTTTAAAGAATATAAATAAGTTAATTCCTCTTTACCTCTCTGTTTTCAGTAGCACAAAGGGGTATTTAACCTTATTTGTATACTTACCCAAAAGTAAGTAAAAAACTTGTTGTTTTTTAATCACAACAGCAGTAGGGCTTGAGACAAATTTTCTGAACACCAATAATGTAATAGATAGGACCACCCCTTTGAAATCAGACAGATACTGATTTTAATTCTTCCTGTGCCATTTACAAGATGTATGACCTTGGGCAGTATATTTAAGTGCAATTCCATTTCTGTGAAACCAGAGTGACATTGGTTACCTCAGAGTGGTGAATGGTAAATGAGACAACACCTGTGAACACACTGCACAGGCACACAGCCAGTATTTACTCAAAAATATAGCTTCTCTCTAAAGATTACATCCATCTTACAAAAGCTCGAATGTCCTGTATAAATCAGTCTAACTCTCTTAATAATACTGTACAGAAAAATAAATGCCATCAGACCCATTGTTAAAAATAGGAAACCTGCTTCAATTTATTTAGGTTTATTTAGACTAGGCAAATAAATGAAAGATAGATAGGTTTCCTATGTATTGAATTTTTCAAAAGTAATTTTAAATGACAGCAGTCTTCTAAGTAACTTACATTGCATCCCATTGAAAAGATTCCTTTATTTTTTTCAGCAGATTTGGTAAACAGATGACTTATTTACAACTATGAGTCACTGTCTTCCTTTGAATGCGGAAAGGTGAAAACAGATAACACATTTCTGTATTTGAATAGTTTTAGGCAAACCATCATTGTCAGAAATACTGAAATCTACCAACATACAAAAATAACAAAATAATCATCATCCTTACTCTCTGGTCATTTTATTCCTTTGACATAAACAATATGCTTCCTTTAAGTAAAAGATACAAAGATTTTGTACTATCTATTCTTTAAATAATAATGTAAAAACTGACTTTTAATGAAGCTTTTATATAAAAATTAAGATGAAATAGTTTTATATCAAGGAATCTGGAAATTACTAATACTATCAGTTAAATTGGTTGAATAATCAATTGTTGTAATTACAGGCTTTTCCTTATGACCTTAACAATTAACTTCTATTTTCTCAGTTGGCTCTTTGTCTTAAGAGAACTTAATGGGTAAGAAAACAAACAGCACAGATATGCCATCCCACTGGAGAGCTCTAGGCCCAAGCAAAATTGTCTCTGTGGTGTTAGGACATTAGTAGAAAAGTAAATCAAGGCAATCTGATAGGGAACTAGAATTCTGTCAATCAGGCTCAAGATTTTGTGCTGTGTCCATAAACTTTGTTTACTGTAGGGTTTTATGAGTTGTAACCTGCCCTTGCAGTGTGTTAATGAGACTAAATCTTGCTACTTGAGAATTGAATTACAGCACACCTCTGGGCTAATGGTTATAAACAGAAAGTCCCATTAGGGCTGCATTCTGATTTGTTCATTTGCATTTTTTTTCTATTGTATGGAGAACAATGACAGGTAAATAGGTACAAACAAACAATTTACATGGAAATTGATAAAGTGTCCCTAATTAGTATTTAGATTTGGTTTTATTAATGATTGTCTGCTTTAAATTGCACCTTGGTAAGATCTCAGAAACATTTGCAGATGGGAGAATTATTGGGGGAGGAGGAGAAAATGGTAGCTGGTAAGAAAAAGCTAGGTTCTCATTTCATATTCAGAAAGGTAGACTCTTTATTTCATTTTTATGCAGTTAAGATGACCCAAGACCACTTCATCTTAGTCTGAATCACCAAATTCCAACTCTGCAAGAAGTTATTACTCGTGCAGTGAAATTCACTTAAACCTAGTTGCCTGAGGCATATCAAATAATGGTTTTTATTAGTGCTCTTAACTTTTCTTAAATTTGAAAGATGAAAGTTTAGTGAAAAGCTCAATTTTCCTCAGTTGGTCATGTAATTTGGTACTTTTGGGGATCAAATAGTTTGGAGGTTAAGAGCAGGGCCCTGTAGTCAAACAGACCAGGGTTGGACTCCGAGCTCTAACATCAATTCTAGCTGTGAGATCTTGGAACTCTAAAACTAAATATTCTCATTGGTACAAATTGGGTTGTAAAAATTAAATGAGATCATCATGCATATAAAGCACTTAGCACATAAAAGCTCAAGAAATATGAATCAGTTCAGTTGTTCAGTTGTGTCCGACTCTTTGCAACCCCACAAACCGCAGCACACCAGGCCTCCCTGTCCATCACCAACTCCTGGAGTCCACCCAAACCCATGTCCATTGAGTCGGTGATGCCATCCAACCATCTCATCCTCTGTAATCCCCTTGTTCTTCTGCCCTCAGTCTTTCCCAGCATCAGGGTCTTTTCCAGTGAGTCAGCTGTTCGCATCAGGTGACCCAAGTACTGGAGTTTCAGCTTCAGCATCAGTCCTTCCAATGAACACCCAGGACTGATCTCCTTTAGGATGGACTGCTTGGATCTCCTTGCACTCCAAAGGACTCTCAAGAGTCTTCTCCAACACCACAGTTCAAAAGTATCAATTCTTCGGCACTCAGGTTTCTTTATAGTCCAACTCTCACATCCATACATGACCACTGGAAAAACCATAACCTTGATTAGACAGACCTTTGTTGGCAAAGTAATGTCTCTGCTTTTTAACATGCTGGCTAGGTTGGTCATAACTTTCCTTCCAAGGAGTAAGCGTCTTTTAATTTCATGGCTGTAGTCGCCATCTGCAGTGATTTTGGAGCCCAGAAAAATAAAGTCAGCCACTCTTTCCACTGTTTCCCCATCTATCTGCCATGAAGTGATGGGACCGGATGCTATGATCTTAGTTCTCTGAATGTTGAGCTTTAAGCCAACACCAAAAATCACCATTATCAAGCCTGCCTTTCCTTTTATTTTCTAAGTTCAGAAACACTAATAATAAACTGAGGATTTTTGTGTATTATTATTGCATCTTCAGTTTCACTCTACCCAGTGTATACTACTACTCTAATTACAAATAAGTCTGCCTCTCTAAATATTGAGAAAATTAATTTCTCTTGGTTGTTAGCTCTCTAATCTTTTGCCCCTACCACAACCATCCAACCCAGAAACCTGTCATCTCATCTCTTTCTTCCTTTCCCCCAGACTTTTAAAAAATAACTTTTATTACAAAAGTAATGTGGCTATGTTATAGACAAAAGTAGTGTGGTTATATTATAGAAAGTTAGAAAATGAAGAGAAATTGAGAAAATAAAAATATCACATTTCCATACCCTGATAGCTCCACCATGACAACTTTGTAAATAACCTTCCAGATGTGCATATATATTTTGCCAAAAGGACAAAATTAAGTTATTA
Source organism: Muntiacus reevesi (assembly GCF_963930625.1). Lineage (NCBI taxonomy): Eukaryota > Metazoa > Chordata > Mammalia > Artiodactyla > Cervidae > Muntiacus > Muntiacus reevesi. The sequence continues at coordinate 43,321,196 of NC_089251.1, read as the reverse complement.
ATGTATAAACTATTCTTACAGTCATTGTATTTTCTCTCATTTAATACTATGATTATATTCAAATTTCTTTACTTGATTCAGCAGTGTCCTTTATAGCTGGTTTATCCAACCGGTGTCTAACCCAGGACTATACACTGCATCTGGTCAGGTCCCTTTTATTGGTGGGGAAAATGTTTGGTTAGTTGGTTTTTGTTCTGTATTTGTTTTTATAACTCTCTCTTATTAAAATGACCAGGTCAGTTAGCCTGAATATCCTACTTCGTAGGTTTGTTTGTTTGCTTCCTTGTTGTGTCACTTATCATGTTTCTCTATCCCCTGTGTTTATGATAAACTGGAGATTTTATCTAAAGGCTTAGTAGATTCACTTTAGACATTTAGGCTAGAATATTACAGGTGGTGCTTGCTTCATGTGCTTCACATCAAAAAATATGTTACGTATGATTGACTCAACATTAGAGATGCTAAGATTGACCATTAGAGTAGTGGTTTCTAACCCCTGATCTAGTTCCGATCTCTTCATTTAAAATTAGGTTTTCCTCTTACAACCAGGAAATAATCTATATGGTATTACTTAATTAACCACATGATCTAATTATTAATGTGTAAAATAATCCCAAACATAATGGTCTAAAATTATTTTTATTCTCACAGATTCTGTGGGTCAGGATTTCAGATAGGGTACAGTGTGTGTGCTTTGTCTCTGTTCCACATTGTCTGGAGTCTCAGTTGGGGAGACTTGAGCAGTTGGAAGTGACCCAAAGTGGCTAAACACTGAGATTCTGAGGAAGCCTTTATTCACATGTCTGATAAGTGAGCTCAGAAGACTCAAGACTGAACTTGGCTGGGAATGTGAACTAGTGCACCTGCATATAGCTTGGGATTCTCACAACATGACAGCTGGGTTCCCAGAACATATAAAATGCAAGAGTTTCAAGAGAACTGGGTGAAAGGGTATAGCCTTTCCTGACCCAGCCTTGGAAGTCACCTTCAACACATCTACTTTCTGTTGATTATATACAAGTCACTTACACTAGTCCATACTCAAGGGGAAGGGAATTAAATATGTCACCTCTTGATAAGAAAATAGCAAGGTCACACTGCAAAAAGTTTGTAGGATGAGAAATACTGTCATGGCCATCTTTAGAAAATATGTAATATAAATATCCAGTTTCCCATCAAACATTTTCTTAAGAGCTTTAATAATAGTTCATAAACCTTGCTAAAATCATTCTTTTATGTATGGCAAAGTTTCATGTTTTTTTAATTTTGCCTTTTTTAAAATTATAGCTGGCATCATTTTATAAAGTGGAGTTTTCTGTCATGTCATTAACTGGGCTATTTATTAGTTGCTCTAAACTTCTCTTCCCACTGGAAAGACCGGCTAAGTGCTTGATTTTTTTTTTTCTCCAATTACTAATTTTGGGGAATTCTCTTTTTAAAAATTATTTATTTATTTATTTGGCTATGCCGTATTTCAGTTGCAGCACACTAGGTTTTCAGTCTTCATTGCAGCACTTGGGATCTTTAGTTGCAGCATGTGAACTCTTAGTTGTGGTACATGTGATCCACTTCCCCAACCAGGATCAAACCTGGACCTCCTGCTTGGGACCGCGGAGTCCCAGCTGCTGGACCACCAGGAAGTCCCAAGGAGTTCTATTAAAAGCACCCGCAGATGAGTTTATATTTCCTTCTGAGAACTTTTTGAATGTCATAATGAATTGATGAATTTTCACTGATTCATTGTGTGATTTCATTGATTATTCAATTCATTGCAGTAATTGTTTGCGTACTTGTTTGATACTGAATTGTTTCACTTTGTCCACTGGGAGCTTCAAGCTTGTCTCTGGGTCCATTCGATACCCCTGTTAATCTACCCTCATTAATTTTGACAGCTCTCAGTTCTAGCCATCTCAAAATTTGTGAACAGTTGCCTAGGCTTGAACTCCATCAGTCTAGTGCCTGCCGCTCTCTCTAATGCTATTACCTACCAAGTTTGATTGCCCTTTTTAAACATTCAGACTCATTAACCTCTAACATTTACTGCAGTCAGTTATCCCCTTTTTCATGAAAGCCTCTTCATCTTTGATTTTCAGGATATATCAGTGTTACAGTTCTCATCCTTTTCCTTCTCTATCTCCTTTTCCTATTTTTACCTAAAAATAGATGTTTTCCATGATTTAGTTAGTAGGTCTTGTTTTTCTTTACAGTACTTCTTTAGGTGGTTTCGTGTATTCCTGTCACTTCAGGCATTAGCTCTGCAGTCATAATTTGACTTCACTCCCCAGCATCATTTTCACTTCCCAGCTACTTACATCTTGACTCAAATGTCCAACCAGCCTCTCAAATCTTGTCTGTCTTACCCCAGACTTCCAGCCTTTTCCTCTTATAATTCATCTTGGTCTTTCCATTTCTATTTTTGATGCCACAGTTCTAGTTACCCAAGTTTAAAACTTCAGAGTCAGCTTTTTTTCTTCCTTCTACCTCTAATCAGTTACCAAGAATTGGTACAGGTACTAGTTGTAACTCTGATGCATTTCTTACACTTGTCTCCTTCTGTTCCCATTGCCACTATCCCAGTTCTGAATCTCATTAGAGCTTCCTCCTCCTATTTATAAGAGCCTCCTAAGTACTCTCTTTCCAGTCCCTTTATGCCAACCTATTTTACACATTGTTGTTAAATGTACACCTCTGGTTGATCATTTCCCTTGGGGGGAAAAAAAGTTACACACAAAGCAAACTTCTTTCTTCTGAACTCTTTGTGCATTTTAATCGCATCTCCTTATTGTGGCTGTTTTATCTTTCCCTCTGTATTAAAAGCTTTGTGAGTATAAATTATAAATTTTCATGCCTGAAATTTCTATAGCAAGTACCAAACCCCAGTGTGTGTACTAAGGACCAAAGATACAAAGATAAGTCAAATCTATTTCCTGCCTTTGAGTGGCTCAGTTCTACTGAGGAGTCATTTGTGCAGAGTTATAACTTGATATGTAGTGTTTTTAAAAGTAGTCACACATACTACACCTACACACACACACACACACACACACACACACACACACACACACACACACACACACACACACACACACACACACACACACACACACGTGTGGCAACAGAAAAGAAGGAGAACTTCTTTCCACCAGCAAGGAGGACAGAAGAGTAGTCAGAGAAGTTTAGTGGATTTAAAATGAATCTTGAAGAATGAGTAGTGATTAAATAGATGAGAGAACTTTCCAGGAAGATGAAATGATACATTCATTTCAAGTCCATGGATGCATGAAACCACATGATACAAACAATTTGTATAAATAGATGTGAGGTTTTATAGAGTTTGGAAGAGGTTAAGAGAAGGTAACTACAGATATTTTGGGGCCAGATTATTTCAGGCTTTGTTTTGTCATAATAATGCTGCCTTATGTCATATACTTTCCAGTTTTTAATTTCACATTGATTATTTGCAATTCATAATAACCTGTTTTTAGGAGGCAAAACCTAATTTATTTAATTCTCTGTCATTTTTAGTTATTTCAAATATCAAAACCCACACTAGATTTTACTTTTTCTTTTCAGTGTGTGTCTAGGGGGAGAGTAGAAATGGGGATAGTAGTACATCAGTACCTAATTCTGATTTTAAAACTATCAACAATAACTGAGGAACTAATGTGCTATCGTATTCCTGCTGTAGCCCCCTAAAAATACTGTTTTCTATATTTGATCAACATGATGTAGCAGCATTTTCTACTATCAAAAGTTTCCTTTAGTCAGTGCTGTATGCCTTTACTAGAAATGTGCAAGTTAAATTTTAATCTTAAAATAAAAAATGTGTTAATTGAAATTCTTCTTTCAGTATTGTGACTTTTTTCCTAAAAGCCCGGTCATTTTATTAATAGTTGATCCTGCTACTTTCTCAGTAATTATATTGCCAAACATTCTTTAAAGGCTACTTTGAATTTTTAACAGACATTTTAATACAATAATTTGTAAATGTTTTTAAAAATCTGACGCTTGGATGTCTTTTAAAAATGGTGTGACATCCAACTGATACAGAGCATCCTATTTATAATGTGGGCCAAGCACCACGCTGTAAACCAGTTACTATCATGATGATCAGATTGAAAATGAAATTGCATTGCTGTCAATTACTGAGTTGGCAACTGTTCAATATATCTTAGCAGCAAGATGAAGAGCGACGTCGGCAGCTGAGAGAGAGAGCTCGTCAGCTAATAGCAGAAGCTCGATCTGGAGTGAAGATGTCAGAACTTCCCAGCTATGGTGAAATGGCTGCAGAAAAGTTGAAAGAAAGGTCAAAGGCATCTGGAGGTGAGTTTAAGAATCTTGTATCATATTCTACAGACAACCCAGAAATCCGTGATGGACCTTTTGGGACATTTTATTCTTACTTCAAAATGTTGTGCATCAAATACATAAAGTTTCTCACCTATTGGTGGGTTGCTAAAAACTTAAAGAAAACATAGTAAATCAGAAGATGACTATGACCATTTTCAAAATCAACTCTTTGACTTAATTTTTAACAACTCAGGAAATACTTTGATTATGATTAAGTATGATTAGTACTCGAGAAATACCAAGAATATGATTTAGGAGAAAACTCTGACAGGCCTTAGTTTGTGATTCCCCATGATGTCTCATTAATTGTATTAGAATGAGTAAAATGCAATCAAGTCCTCAGCATCTGGATCACAAGACTTGTTAGTGGAGAGCTTTGGCATGAGAGATTTTTACTTTGAACCAGATCTTCGGAAAGTAACTTTGTTTCCAGCACTATAGCGTGACATGTAAGAATTTTTAATAAGTCCCATATGCATTTCTCTTAGTCGTCTTATTTGAAGAGGGTCGTTTTCAATATCTGTAGAAATTTTTCTAAGCTTGATGTTGAAACAAGGACTATATATACATATAATTAAAGGGAATTTTAATTTTACCCCTCAGTGCTCAATTTGGGCACTTTTAACTTGAAATTTTTACATTTTTATTTTAGTAGTATATTCAAAAGGGCTTTTTTATTTCAAAGGTACGTGACCCATTTATCTACCAGAACATGCCAGGTACTTGTTCTGAGTTAATCTTAAATGCTAAGATCACTCTGGAGAGTAGGCAAGTGAGGACTCGAATAAAACCTTAGAGAACTGAAACAAAGGAGACTATTTCTAGGTCAATAATAAGTTTCTTCATAGTAAACTGAAACTTACTGCTGTTATTTCTAATTGATCCCTTATAGTAAAATCTTACTGTTGTAGAGTGTTCCAACAAATGCCTATAGCATGTTACCTTCCAGCCCCATATATATGAAAGCTGCTTTCCCAGATAGCTATGAATCTGTCCATCTGGTATTCTCAGAATGTTTGTTTCTTAGTTAAGTCTTTCATCTTACCTTTTCAACTCCTGTCATTCAGAATTTTTATTACAGTTTCTATACTCACTACTAAAGTTTTATAGTAATGGCAGTAACCACTCACAGCTACATTTATACAATGCTGTTATAATTTGCTTTCATTTATTGTTAGTAACAAGACATTTCTTTGATATCATAGAAATTCCAGATATTCTAAGTAAACCTTAGATGTCTCGGCCTCCTTGTATCTCAGAATGATAAAAAAAAAAAAATAGCCTCATATTCTTGACCCTCCAGATAGACTGTCCTAAAACTACTGATACTATCTCCATGTGACATTGTAAACCCATAGAAGAGTAAACATAAAATAGAGAGGCATCCACTGTCTCTCTTAATTTTTTTTTTTCCTAACAGAGAGCGGATAACAGTGCTAAATGAGTTGTGAACTCTGGGAAGACTAAGGATTAAAATTTTCTGATTAAGGGTATGGGGAGAGTCAGCTATGTAATTGGTCTTATCTCTATAATCCAATCCCAGTTGAGGCTAAGCCAGAACTAGACTAGGTAGAGAGAGTTAGTCAGTGTTACAACCCCCAAAATGGGTAGCTTCCCAGCCTGGTAACTAGGGAAAGTGAAGACCTGATTTTGGCATCATTCAACAGTCAACAAAGTGAATAAAGAACAAGTGAGGCTTGGATCTCTGAAACTAACAAAGTAGTATAGACTATAAAAGGAAAAGCCAGATGAAATGAAGATGGGACAGGGTTCAGCAGATGACTTATGAGAACCTGTTGAAGAGTCAAGACTTGGTCTTCCCTAAGAAGACCAAGGTCATCAGGGCCCACTTCTCTCATAGACCATACCATACCTTGGATGTTGGAAGTGGCCACATATCAGATGGGAGGCTCTTAATCAGAGCTAAAATTGACTTTCAAGTGGTAGAGGCCTATTCCTTGACCTGAATATTGGCCTGTCTTCATAAAAGTGTATGGATCTGACTAGCTCTGCTCTGGCATCAAAGCCTAAGCTGAAAATTTCAAGGCCAGGATGGAAGAGACCTTTAGGTCAAGGGAAAGGGTAAGATTCCTTCCTAGAGTTCAACCATTCATGCATACACATTTATCTGTTTAGTGGTGCCAGCTATTGTGTTGGGCCAGGATTTGGCAAACTTCCTAGCAAGGGCCAGAGTAAATTTTTATAGGCTTTGCAGCCCATATGTTCTCTTTCTTAACTGCTTGACTCTGCCCTTGCAGATTTGAACAATATGTAAATTAATGGGCATGCCTGTTATTTACCCTGAAAGGGTGGTAGGCTGGATTTTGCCCCCATGCTATAGTTTGCTGGCATTAACATAGCAAATTAGAAATTCACTTGATTTCACAGGAGTCTAATTCCTAAATGAAAATGACCCTATGGGGTTGATAAGTCAGGAAAAACAATTAACAAATTAGTGTCCACTCTTCCACTGTCTAATGGGAATTACCAAATCTGAATAAGGAATGGTGCAGAATGAGAGAGGAGTGTGTAGGGACCAGCCTAGATGATGGCCTAGAGAGGGAAATTTTTTGGAAGTGGTAGTCCAGAGTAACAAAGAAGAGGCAGTAGTCAAGAGCTGAAATAATAAGGTGAAAGCGCAACCTAGGGGATGTGTTGAACTTGCTACTCAGATTCATTGCCTGAACCTACTTGAAATGCTTGCTTTTTTCCATTCTCAGCAGCCAGCCTCAGTGAGGAAAAGAAACTTGCTAAGTTTGAGGTGAGGTGTCATGAGCCTCAGGTGTTCACAGAAAATATTTGTAAGTTATTTTAGGTCTCTGAAGTCAGGTATCCAAGCATCCCACTTGCATCCTATTTCAGCCATAAATAGCCTAATTCTTATGAAATAACAGAACCCGTCCAAGGAGTTACAGCTTAGCTTTTACTTATTCTCCTCTTAAAATAATGTGAAGGCTTAGAAGAGAGTCAGGTGATATTGCGGTATTCTACATGTGTTTTTTCAATTTTTGCTTCATTTTTTAGTTGTAGACCTGTAACAGCCTTTTAAACTCCTCATTTTAGGTAACAAACGTACAGGTTCATTTATTATATTGATCTTACTTGGCAAAGTACAGTTGTTTAGGGCCAAAGTGTGATATTTTCATTTTTAGTTATATGGTATTGTGGTCAGAGAATACGGCCTGAATTTCTGCTTTGAGAATTTAAAAGTTTTTATTTTGTCCAAAAAAATTTTGCATTTTTATTAGTGGTTCATGGGCACTTGCAAGGAAGGTGTTAACCTAGTTTGAAGATTATATTATATCCATTATATATTACATGGTATATATTATATAGATTTTATATATTTATATATACTTAAATCTGTGTATATTTTGTGTCATATTTATGATACCTATCATATCATATATATTTTACAGGGGCCTTCAGTGAGAATTTTTAAATCATGATACAAATGAGATAGCTTATTCTGAAAATTTTTTTTTCTGGAAATAAACAGTTTCATGTAAACATAGGTGTCCTGTAAGCTACCATTTTGTGTGAATATGTTTTTAACAGTAGCCTCAACTTCTTTTGTTTTTTAAGTGCAGATATTCCTTTCTTTTTCCTTACTGTTACCTTATATTCACACTTTTCATTCAATTTATTTATAAATGGTAAGTCTTATAAGACTGGCCTTATTTCTGTGCTGTTGACCATACCATTGGGATCCCCATTTTGTTTATAGTGCTTTACAGTGTCAGTTGGAATGCATTGTCTCATTCCATTGTATGTATAAATCTCTTTCTACCTTTCCCTACATACAGGCCATACTTGCAAACCACCTTCCATTGTGTATTGTATCTCTAGTTTACTTTATGCCATGCTTATCTAGTGGGTTTTAAATGGTTAGCCTTAAAGATATATATATAATCTTATAGATATCATATATTTAATATGTATGTAATATTTTAAGCACACACACAGACACACCTGTACTTTAGTTCTGCTAAAATTCATTTAGAGTATTTCGATAAGTATTAAGAAATGTGTAACAATAACTGTTGAAAAAAATTCAAGTGTTCATTGTAAAATGAAGTCAGTGAATGAGAAGAAAGTGGAAATCTATTCTTAAGAAAACTTGAGCATTAGAGGAGATCAAGTTTTACTCTTCCCCTTCCCAAATAGTAATCCTTTTATCTGAGGTTAACAATGCATTTATAAACTTTGAGTTAGCCTGTTCAGCATTACTGGTGAGGGGTAGTATGGGTAGAGATTTCATTTAGCCAGGAAAGAAAGTGAATGGCACCTATTTAACATCACACATTATCCTGGCACTGTGTAAAGGAGTAATGACTATCCCACTGCATTACCCCAGGACCTGAAGTACCCAGAGCCAACCACTGTTCCAGACTTAGCTTCTTTTCATAACAATGCCATCCTTCTAGTCACTGTCTGGAGAGTCAGTGTTGACATCTGTCTCACTCTTCCTCTCATCAGTATCCCTCCCAACTACCCAGTATCAAGTTGGTTTTCAAGTCATACCCACTCCCAATTATTTTATGGTAGGTTACGCTTTCTATACTACTTGCCTGGAGGTTATAACAGTCTCCAACATGGATTTCCTGCCTCCACCCTTTCTGTTCTAGAGTGCATTGTCTTAATCAGCGATCTCGGAATGAAGGGTGATGTCACGTGGCTAGTATACTCCTGTGTGCAATCCCTGAACCACTTTTTCTTTCACATAGGAAGGCATATCAGAACTTAAGCAAGAGCAATATTTTAGGAAGATATTGGAGATACTTTAATTCATAAAAACATAAGCTTCAGTGCTTCTGTAGTAACTATACATATTTCACAACTGATTACCATAAAACACTGTGGTAGAAAACTGCTTATATAGACTGTTCTCAACTTAAACAACACATTGCCAGTCATGTTTGACCAGCAAACCAGTGTCCGTCTATTCCTACCAAGTAAAATCTTTTTACCTTTTATGTCTTACTTCCCATTATTTCACTTTAAGTATGCTTGAGCTAAATAGGACTTTACACCATTCTTTGAATATAATCTACACTTTCCTGTTCTCATGCCTGTAAAACTCTTCCCTCAATTGTACTTTCTGAAATTCTGTACATTTCTGAAGACTCAATTTAAAGGTTAGTACTTCCAAAAAATAGTTCCTTGTGCTACTGACAAGAGAATAATCTTTTCATCCTTTGAATTGGCTCCGTATCTTATTTTTACTTCATAACACTTAACTGTCCTACATGGTATTCTAGTCATTTGTATGTATAAGTTTTGGTCCCTGGATTGGGAAGGTCCCCTGGAGAAGGGATAGACTACCCACTCTAGTATTCTTGGGCTTCTCTGGTGGCTCAGATGGTAAAGACTCTGCCCGCAATACGGGAGACCTGTGTTCAATCCCTGGGTTGGGAAGATCCCCTGGAGAAGGGAATGGCTACCCAGTCCAGTTTTCTTGCCTGGATAATTCAAGGGACAGAGGAGCCTAGCAGGCTACAATCCATGGGGTCACAAAGAGTCGGACATGACTGAGTGACTTTCACTTATATATAACTTTAAGGTGGAATAAATGTCTTACTAAAACTTGATATCTTATAAAACTTGATATTTCTTCAACATCTAGCAATGTTTTGTAAATTACAGTTTCAGTATACAATAGAAGTTTCTTGAATAAGTAAATGAATGAATGCTGAATTTTGTGCTTTCACTTTAGATTAATTATGGACAGCAGAAATCAATAGAGGCTGGTTGCAGGAACAAAATACCACACTCTAAAATCTATTGGTAGTAAATTCTTTGACAGGAGGAAGTGTTCTGAACACTTCCTTGGTACTCAGGAAATATTTGTTCATTCATTTTCCCTTTACTACAGAATTATTTAGAGAAGAATTTTTGAGAACAATGAAGATGATGGTGGTGACTTTTATGAAAGTAGTCAAACAGTTGTACGAAGCACAGTCGATTAGAAAAGCTCTCTCAACTAATTGTACTTAAATAATATAGCCAAGTATAATACCTTAATGATTTGAAAGCATTTAGCAATATTTTCCCTTGGGGGCATTTCTCATTCTTTTTCTCTCTGTTGTATTCTTCTAAATGGCTTCCATTAGGAACTCTTCAATAAATGTAAACTATTATTATTAATATTAATGCTCACAGTAAATATTTACTTGGGAAGCCCAAAATCAAACACATACTGTACAGGGAAAAGGACAAATATTGAAGGTTTAAGCCAAAGTTATAGAATTTAGAATTTCTCAATTGCAATAACCTTTGGAACATCTCATTATTAATAAAAGTTGCCCTATGAAAAATAAACTGTAGAATAGTAGGGATATTCTTCAACTCCCAGGGCTAGACAGATAATTTCTCCAAAAGGTGCATTGTCTGTCAAAAGCAGAATTTAAAGCTTAGCTTCTAATATACAAATCTACTGCTATGCCTTTTTAAATAGATAATATTGAAAATTATTTAACCAACTTATCATTAGGATTTAAAAAGGAAAAATATGTAATATAAGTCTTTTAAAAAGATATCATTAATTAATTATGACCTAGTACATTTTGCTAAATGTATTAAAAAATAGTGTAAGGCTACCTCATTCCCATGTACCTAATTTTGAATAATAACAGTGTTTTCCCAGCTTTATGTCTTCCATGATGTACTGACTTAATTGTTTCTGAACTTTGTTTTGCATAAAGATACTGTCTGCTCTCATCTCAATGTTTGTTCTTAATTTGTCTATAATGCTTTTGATCATATTTCATTAATAGTACAAAAGCATTTAAATCTTCAGGCAGATAATTTAAAAATAGCTACAAGTTTATACAGAATGATTTGTTTCTTTATATATTTATATCTAATAAATGATAAAATGTGAAATTTAGGAAATATTATTTGGTGACATTTTTATTTGAGACTTTTTTATCGAACCAACTTTATTTTTATTTACTGTCGTTAGAAATTAGCAGATTACATTTTAAAATATAGGGATTCAATGAGCTCAATAATTCAGAGACAGCATGTGACAAATGGTCAAAATCTTTGCATCTGCTTTGATGTGACAATTCATCTTTGACATAGAAATGTAAAATATAAATGTTAATCCAATAATGAAAAATTGACTTAAAACTGATTTCTTAACTTGCTTGTCTGTGTCAGACCTGAATTTGAACTGTCATTAAAATACTGATTTTTCTTTCCTATATAAAATAGAAATAATATACTAATAATATACTAACATTATTGCTACATGTTCCTACAGATGAAAATGATAATGTTGAGATAAATACTAACGAGGAGATTCCTGAAGGCTTTGTTTTAGGAGGTGGAGATGAACTTACTAACTTAGAAAGTGACCTTGATACTCCCGGTAATTTCAAATTATAAATACTTTGTGTCCTACTGCATGGCAAACTCTTCTGTTACATTTTTATTATTATCTCACCAATAGTGATAGTAAATTCTTTTGGTCGTTTTATTACATCTTATGCCCTCGCAAATCATTTAGCTAACTCCACCTTCCATCAATTTTATATTATTATTTTGTTTTAGGCTTATTGTTAAAATTAGCAATAATATTGAAATGGCAAATTTTAGCTTTTCTCTTATTACTAAGATTCACTTTGGTATTTTATGGGACAATTTGTAGACATTCTGTGATTGGTTCCCTTCTCAGCCTAAATATTTTGTTGTGATGTTCTAAGATACAGATGAAGCATATGGAATGCTTCAAATTGTAATCTAAACCATGGATCAGATTTCCTGATTTGGTTTGAAATTGGTAGTCTTAGTAGAAATATTATTTTGTAAATTTTGTGCTTACCTTAAGTATTTAAATATTACTACTAATAAATTATTTCATACGTGTTTAATGATTACAGTAAAACTCTTTGAAAACTGCTTGTATAGATTACAATTGAATTAATCTCCTATTGTATATCAATAGATATCATACCAGTAATCACATTTGCAATTGAACTTCTGAGTTCTTGCATAAAATATAAAGATAGTTGCTTGTGGTTTAATAGATGAGTGTTCCATATGCATTACCTTTATAAGTCAGCAGCAGGTAGCTTTGTATACATGAGGGGTTCCATAAATGCTTATTAAATTGAATTCTTATAGCAGTAAAATGTCTTTGGCACTTACAGGTAAGAAAGTGAAATCCCTAATGTTTGTCTTTTCCTGTGGAAAGCTGTAGGGAGGGAGAGACTCTCCCCAGCCATGGCCTGTCCCTGCAGTGCTAACCTGCTCTGCTTCTTCCCTGTTTGAAATCATGCTATTATTTCTGCAAAAAACAGTCAATCAGAGTCTTCCTAACTATGGAGAGCAGCGCCCCCCGCAAAAAAAATCTGTGTCTCTTATCAGTAGTTCCTTCTTGGCTTGGTATTAAATAATACTTTACTAAATATAGGGCAATTTGTTTATAATTGTTCAAGTCCAGGAGAATGCTGATATTTAAGGAAATTTTTAAAAATTTTAACCCAAAATTAGGACTACCTTTTACTTCTTTCAGTTTAAAATACCTACTCACCCTCTCACCACAGCCACTGTCAAAGTCTTTCAGAAATCAGTGTCATCTCTTTACCGCTGAGGGCACCTATAAGTTCAGAATTAAAGCCTTAACATTCGATTCATGGAAGTATAAAATCAGTGACAATCAGTGGTACATATTTCCTGATTTAATAGTAGATATGAAGACAGGAGAAATTAACCCTTTTCAAGTAAGGTAAGGAGAACTTCTTAGCTTTAGTTATAGCAACTTTGTGAGATATTTTAGTATATTTAAAGGCTGACTAATATTAAGGCCTAACAGGCTTGACTCTTATCCTTTTTAAAAACACTCTTCCTACTTTTTTGTATACCAAAAAAGAAAACACATCTCAGTCTTCCTGTTTTTTGGAGTTAACTAATACATTGTTTACAGTTCTCAAGCATGCCAAGTGTTGGCATGTACATAGGACAGATTTCCAATCAGACTATGGTTTATTTCATGGCAATAAGAAATAGGAATGAAAAAAAAAGAAATAGGAATGCAAACTGGAATCTGAAGACACGTAGCATACATTATGATTTTTATCCTTGCTTTATTTTTCCCAAAATTCTTTTTTTATATGTATATAAAAGTCATAATGTTTTAATAATAAATTGTTTAATCTTTATCTTGATTTGACCATAGTTCATCAGATATTGTTTTAAAAAGAAGCCTGGCAATATAAACTGACCAATTTGCATGAAAGTAATGATAATAGCATTTATTAAGAGTCTTATAATTAGAAAACTTATTAATCTTTATGAAAAATATCATTCACCAAATTGTCAGCATGTCTTTTATAATCATTTTATTAAAGAGCTGCTTTGAGTGAATTTTTTAAATGGAATTATTTCCATTTGCTTCTGGACTATTTTATTAAAGACTAATTTACTTGCTAAAAATAATCTGAAATTATTTATTTTTAAAGTTAGAGCCATTTTTTATTTTAAATTTCTATCCATATTTCATACATTGCAAAATACAGTAATCTTTATTTCTGCCCTCTAATTAGAAGTTATTTGTGAACATATACCCTATTTCAGCGCTGAGTATATATGTACACACATAAACATTGGATTCTAACAATATATACATGACTGTCTAAGATCATGTTTAGAGCGTAATGTGGCATTTTATGTCTAAATTTAATATACTGGAAGAATTGAAATTACAAAATAATATAATTTAGAATTAAATGCATTACCTCTTTTAAATACCCACTTTGTAATACCTTCTTTTATTATGTACATTCTATAAAGTTGCTAATATAAATATATGCATTAAATATGGGCTGAGGTTTTAAGGTAATCATAGCTGCTATTAACCATAGAATAACTAAATGGTCTTTAGGCGTGTTGACTATATTCTTTATGGGGACTGATTTTGGGGAAAAGCACATACATATGCGAAGAGACTAGATTTTATTTATTCCCACCACAAAAAAGAAATGATAATTTTGTGACATGATAGAAGTGTTGACTAATGCTGTGATGGTAATCATATTGCAATATATGAATGATCAAATCAACACATTATACACCTTAAACTTACACAATGTTACATATCAATTATATCTCAATTTTTGAAAAAGGGATATAGTCAATATCCTAAAGACTACTTAGTTATACTGTAGTTAGAGTATAATGATTATAGTTATATAGTATGTAATATTGTTTATAGTAGATATATAGAGGCAGAGTTCTGCATATATCTGGTCTTATATGTTATTTCACAACTCTAATGTCCTCTCTCTTTTTAAAATATAGTAATATTTTTATGATGTCCTTTGAATTGATAGCTACACATCTAAATGTAGTTCACACAGTTATTCATAATATTTAACAGAACAAGATGCTAAGTTGGCAGACTTGAAGCTGAAGAAACTCCTGGACACTCAGCCACAGGTGGTAAATTCACTTTCCAGCACTACTCAGAAAGCTGTTAATGAAAGTTCAGAGCAAGACATTAAGGTAAATCTTCCTTAAAATATTTGACTTGGTATCTGTGTCTTCAAATTTCCACTGGTACTTTATAATCCTAAAGTCAGTTTCTTACCAAATTCTTCACATTAAGATTAAGGTATAAGAATTTTTGTTAAATAGCTGATAAATTGAATGTCAGTATGATAATCAGTATGCATATACTGTTTTTCAGAGAAACTACTACTTTAAGTTGATATGTAAGTAAAAGTAAAAGCTATTCTTGACTTCTATATGCATCTGTATTTTGCTAATGAGAATGTTGTTGAGAGAATTCTAGCCTGTTCTGCCATCTGCAGCCTCTGACCTGTTAAGATGAGTTAATATCTGAAGATGGTGTGTGGTTGAGTATAAATCTTGAAGATATGCATATGCTTTGTGCCAGTATAAATCTTACCTTGTGTAAGGTTTTAGCCAGAATGACACATTGTAAGATGATAATAATGATGATGATTTGTAGTATTTATATTATCCCCTCTCAAGCTGTCTCCCCTTTTCCTTGCCACTGTATCATTAATATTTCTCTAGCTTTAGGGCACTTCTAGTCTTGTATAACTTTTCACCCACCTGCGGACTGTGGGGACTGCCCTGCTGACTGAAAGGATTTCCTTTCCCTGACACAGAGATGCTTTGAAGTCCCAAAACAATGACTTTCATTGCTTTTCCCTTATACTGTCGGTTTCTATAAATTGGTGATGAAAGTGTGTGGCAGCACCAGAGGACTTTTGGTCTCTATCTTTGAACAAAAGGAAGCCTGGATCAGGTCTGATTTTTTGCGTTCAATTTAGCTTTCTGCACTGGATTTAATGCAGAATGAAGCTGGCCTAAGAATAATACAATGGATTGAAAAGGCTAACTGAATTAGTGGGTTTAGAGGAATACATTTGTAAAGTGGCAGAAGTCCCTAGTCATAAAAAGGTTTCTTAAGATGGGATTTGCTAGCTAATCACACTGATATTTTAGCATGTTGCCAGGCCTCAGAAAATTTAGCTGTGTTTGTTTATTTTGGTAAAGACTTGAGTTTTATACTATTGGGCAGTTATTATGATACAACAGTAGAACACACACTTTTCTTAGACAAATAAAAGCCATAATTGTTTCTATCCTAGCTACATAGGTAGTGTATTATAAACATGATACTAATGATAAATATATAACTTTAAGAAATGAAACATATTTTCATTCTTAAGGTTTAATTATCTAAATAGATGCAGTTTTGCTTTCCAAAAAGCCCTTAAATGTAGTTATTTTCAAACCTATTCCAACAAAAGGTGTGCTTTAAACAGCTTGTCTTTGTATGGATCTTTTTAGTTAAGATTTTTTTTAATGATGCTTATAAAAAACATATAGTCCATCTGTTCCCTTGAAGCTTTCAGCATTGATTTGGGGTTTTATTTTTTTTTTTTAATAAAATGCAGTTTACACGTTTATAAATGAGGCATTTTGTGTTTGTGGAAAAGGATAAACTGTTACCTTCCCTTGAGGATTCTGTATCCCAGGCCTCCTTGAGGCTAGAGAATAGGCCATTGGAGGACTCCCTCATTACTGATTGTCTCAATGCAGAGGAAGGGCAAAGTCTTGGTAGCTTTTGATAACCAGTTTCAGCATTCAGCAGGCTTAGCTATTAGTCATGCATCTTAGCCTTTCCCTATTTACTTTCAAAACACTTAATAAAAATAATAAAAGATTAGGTATAAAATGAAATATTTGTTTGGTACACAGCACCTCGGTATCTGCAGCTTCCACACACTGCAGTGGTTCAGTCTTCTGGGATATTTCTTGTTGATAGAACCATTTGAATTTGTTACCAGTATTAACATAGGAAGCTCTGGAAAAGATAATTGTAGTTTCCTTAGCTGTAAAGGGCTTACTTACAAATCTGGCTTTGGAAAGTTATAGCTGATGAAATGCAGTTCAGTGGGGTAGTATTATAATCCTACCTTTTAGCCTTCATCCAGCATTAGTGGTTTATCTCAATGGGCATAAAATTAGAAACTAGTTCTTCTTGTCATACAAGTCTGTGGGACTGTACAAACCAATGGGGCAGAATAGTGAGGCTGGTGGGGTGGGTGTGGGTAGACAGAGGCAATGTGGCATTTAAATGATACATATCATCAGGAGAAGACAGGGAGGTTTACAGTATCTAATGAATCAAAGTTATCAAGAATGATTCTCTATTTAAACCCCGTCTCCCAAAGGTTTTGGCTACAGGCATCAGACCTTGCAGTTGAGCTATTTAGAACTCTTTACAATCCTTTTTTCTTTCAATATATTTCTAAATTGACATTATCTTAAATCAGTAAAAGTTGTTTACTAATGTGTAATCTCACATTTATAAGATCAGGACTCTCTTAACACATTTGTTTTACATTTAGAATGGCACAGAGGATCTCAGGACTGAGCGATTACAAAAAGCAACAGAACGGTTTAGAAATCCTGTTGTGTTCAGCAAGGATGCTACAGTCAGAAAGACTCAACTTCAGTCTTTCAGTCAATATGTTGAGAATAGACCAGGTAAGAACACTTTTTTAGATGTCTTCCCATCTTACAATTTAACAGTATTTAGCTGTGTATGTGTGTGTGTGTGTGTGTGTGTGTATGCCGATAATGTAAATCCACATTTTAATACACAACTATCAAGCTTTATAATAATTTTACATGTCTTTCCCTTTTTTTTAAGAGATGAAAAGGCAGAGATCAATACAGGAAGATACAAAGAAAGGAAATGAGGAGAAGGCAGCGATAACTGAAACTCAGAGGAAGCCATCAGAAGATGAAGTGCTTAATGTATATTAATTTTTTGTGTGGTTTCATGATTGCTGATAATTCCAAACTGTATGTGGAAATAGTGCCTTTATTTGTTAAAATGAGATGTTAGGTTTTTTAAGATGTCAATCTCCAGTGCATTCAAAGCAGAGTGAGAGGGGTGCACTGTTGAATTAGTCTGCAGTGTGGTGATAATTGTCAGATAAAAAAAAATGAATTTTTCAGAGTTCCACAGCCCCAGCTTCCTTGAGACATTTCCATCAGGGCACTTCCCATAAAGAGATTCCAGTATTGATCTACCAGGAGGATTTTAATTATTACAATAGCAGATACCGCAGAGCTGCAGTTAGAGGGAAAAGTCACATGAGACCTGCTAGAATTTCTCAGCCAACCCATTTTGTTGGCTTGGGTTAATGGGTGTTCAACCTTTCCATTATCCAGATCAGCCGTGAATTACTAGCTGAATGATGTTTGCATTAATATAATATATATGGTAATTTCTTCACTTAATTAACGGGGAGGTTCAGCTCAGTAGGGGTATGGGCTGATCATGTGTAAAATTGATTTGTGAGGGAAATATTTGATAGACCGCAGGGAGAAAGCTGCTTTTGATGGACAGCTGCGGGACAGAAGCAGGAAGAACAAGTTTTAACTTGAATTTTTGTCTCGAAGCATTGCTCTCTTTAATGGTGCTACTTTTTAAAATTATTATTATCTCTAGTTTGTGTAAATATTTTCATTGTTTTTACTGTTGAAATTGTTTTTGTTGGATTTTAAAACCCTTGCAAATGTACTGAGAGTTACAAACTATTTTAGAGCTCTAAAAACTTCTCATTTTTAGATTCTCATCCTAAAGTTATTTCACTAAAAAAGTGTCTTAATACATAGAAGAGGTACCTCGTATATTCTGAGGAAATATTTAGTATAATTTATAAGTTACAGAATATTTGAGTATACTGTATACTCCCACTAAGTAAATCTG
Source organism: Muntiacus reevesi (assembly GCF_963930625.1). Classification (NCBI taxonomy): domain Eukaryota; kingdom Metazoa; phylum Chordata; class Mammalia; order Artiodactyla; family Cervidae; genus Muntiacus; species Muntiacus reevesi. The sequence goes on along the minus strand of NC_089251.1, from coordinate 43,302,580 downwards.
GCTATAAACTTAATGACTATTTTTAACTGAACTGGTAAGTAGAAGCAGTGAAGTTTATGTATTACTTATCACTTCTCTTTTCTAATATCTTACTGTGTTTGTTTTTTTTCCTCTGGATGGGATTGAGAAAAGAAAAGTCCGTTTTGAAAATGCTCTGGTCTCTGGCAGATAGATGCAAAAAGCATCCACTGAATTTTAAAGTTACCATTAGCATTTATTTTGTTCTTATAATTTTTGCTTTATTTCATATTGAGGTGAGAGAATATCTACTTTGTATGAACCTTTAAAAAATACAGTGACTTATTTGATCAGTCTATCCTGAGACATGATTTATCAGTTTCATGATTTTTTAAAAATATTTCAGTTTTCAGTTTGTCAACTACCATAATCAGTTTAACAATAAGCTGGTTTAGATTGAGTTCATATTTACTAGTTCCAAAGATAAATAAGTTGTTCATGTGGTTAGACAGGTTTGTTGATTATAAGACTTCCAAAATATCCTCATAATAACATAATTCCCGATTGAGTTTCTTGTTTAAGGAGTAAGGAAAGATAATTCCTCATGGCTTCTTAGAGAGTAATATGCTCCTAGGTAGGGAAGGGATTTGACAGAGGAAGGTTGCTCACGTTTATTTCTCTGAATTAATGTTATAAATGTTGATAGTAGTAGTGGCAGTGGTGAGAGTAATCACTTACGCAGTTCTTTAGTGTTTGTCAACTACTTAGGAAACTTACCACTAGAAATGTCACAAGATAAACATTCCAAAGGGAGCTGTGATTAATCAGTTTGGTACTATACCACAAATAACTCTGCCCCTAATGATTTAAATTTGTAGTATGAAAATAAAAATTAAGGTTTACTGGTACTTTATAATAGAACTGCTACTTCAAGTAGAACTTCTAAGGATAATTCTTTTTAACATGCATGGTTATAAAAAGTGAAATTTCAGAATAAAATCCAAATTTGGTTACATGGAAGATTAACCAAATCAGTGTACTGGTAGCATTAGATCCAGTGTAGCACGGTTTGAAACCACCTGTCAAGTTAGAATTCGCAGCTACAATAATTAGTAATACATCAACACAGTGACATGTTAAAGTACAGAAGCCAGCTGGAGGAGAAACTGAAGATATTAGAAACTTCTCTTTCATCATTTTAAAAATATTTTTAAAAGTATAGTCACTGTGAAAAGGAATGTATCTTTTTAATTTTATATATCTATAAGAACAAATCTGATCTTTTTCCGGATAAATTCTTTAAGAATCATTTCCTTAGCTAAACGCCATTTTTATATATTATACTTTTGAATTAAGGATGTCATAATTGTTTGTTTTGACAGCCACTAAGGGGAAAATTATCTATCTTTGTCCATGCTTAATAACTGACTCTGGGAAATTTTTCTTACTTAGTGTTTACTTTTTAAATCTGTGTGTTAAATTATAAATATAATACTAAACAACTGAGGTTTTCTCTATTTACAAAAGTTTTGCTATATATAATACATATGAAAATGTTTTGAATCACAGGGCATTGATTTTTGGTACTAAGGGTGATACTAAAGGCGTATTTGGTTCTCTAGGTAAGTGCTTTACTAAGTGTTTGTAGAAAGGAAAAAATGCAACTTACAAGTGACTTTTTTTTTCCTTCCTGTTTGTTCTCGTTAACAGAAAGGGTTCAAAGACACCAGTCAGTATGTTGTAGGAGAATTGGCAGCACTAGAGAATGAGCAAAAGCAAATTGACACCCGTGCCGCGCTGGTGGAGAAGCGCCTTCGCTATCTCATGGACACAGGTACGGTGCCCAATTACACTGTAAACAGTTTTGGCAAATTGAGCGTTCACAAACTCTTATAGAGTTTTGGAAGTGTGAATCTTTGAAGCCTGAATGTTCAGCAGAACTGCCTTGAAAATAAAAAGGCTGCGATTTGCAGCCACCTCTCTGGGCCCTGGTGATAAGAGTGCCTTCATGGGAAGTGATAACTCGCCCTGATACCGTGTGAGCCAGCACTATTGAACAGTGTGCTCATCCATGCAGAGTTGGAATACACATCTGTGCCTCATTGATATGCCACTGCTTAAAAAAAAAGTAAGATCTTCACTGTTCTACTGATTCATTGGGAAAAAAAAAGATTTGGCCAGCTACAGCCATGTACTGCATGAAACAGAGCACTATGCATAGGGGACGGCTCCATGGACTAGATCACTGAAATTTGAGAATACTATCTGGTTACTGATGCTCCGCAGTTTTTTTTTTTTCAAGAGAACAGCTTTTAAAAAGTCTGTAATACTTTGTGTCACAGTTGCATTTGAAAGGATTAAGGTATATAGGAAGGTTTGTAAAAATGGTTTGGAGCAGCAAGTTAGCTCCTAACCCGAGGGTAGGTTGGCATTTAATGCTGATTGCCAATGGTGATTGAATAGATCTAAGTGTGCAGTAAGCTACTGGGGCTGGGGGCAGCGGGGAGGGAGAACTGTATATGTATATTTAAGAAGTACGTATGCGTATGTTTCTTTAAAATACTGCTCCTACAAAGGGGTAAAAATGGGAAATAAATTGAAATCATTCATACCAAATTAAAAGTAAACTATGTTAAGTTAAAAAATGTCAAAATCTAAGTAGAAAATCTATTCCTCTAATTAATAGCTTTAATTTTATGTTAAATAGATTAATAAATTACTAGTGGATTAGGATTGGAAAGCTTTCTTGAACTGTTTCTTCTTTATCTGCCAAAGATGTATTTACAATTAAAGAACTCCTTCAAAAATAAGCATTTATGTGGAACATTTGAAAATTGCCTACATTTGTGAAATCAGAACACACTAGACTATGAAGAGACCTTTGGTTTTATATGACCAGATTGGTTTCAGACTGTGTTCTGTGGAGACTTTAGATTTTCATGAAAATCTTGAAAGAGCCTTGTATCACAAGAGAAAAGACTAGAAATTCTGTTTCCTTTCCTTCTTCCATGCTTGGAACCTGATTTATTGAGGATTCTAACCAGAACAGACTCATGTTCTCCCTCCCATCCCACATATCACCAGTGAAGCTTTGTAGTGGCCCTCGTCCCAACTATAAATCATTAATTATCTGAAACAAGTTATGGACTACAGACCAACTCTAGAATGTCTTCAGGGTTTTATATTCCATGCTACACAGGACAGAATTTGGTCTAGACTGAATCTGCTAGACTTGATTCCCCAGCTTGATAAGCTACAAGAATTCTCCTGGATTGTACCAAACCTCCTCCAGCTCAAACAATGGTCACCAAGATTTGCCTAAAGCCTAGTTAACATCTGAATTAAAAGGTAAGGTGTTAGAAAGGGAAAGCATATATTCATCCTTTTCCTTTTGGAGGTTCCAGTGCTTCTGACTTTTCATTTATTATAGAAGTTAGCACCTTTCTCTGATATGTTAGGGTTTTCATTTGCTTTCTGAATCTCAGCCTTAGAATTAAGCAGAGCAGATAATAATCATATACTTTCCATGATAAAACTGAGGCTCTGATGGGGAAATGGCTCATATAAGATGGCTTAATTACTAATGACTGAGTTAGGGCCTGAACCCATTTTTAGGTTTTCTAGTTCTTGAGACAGTTCTCTTCTTCTCTCTCTCTTTTTTTAAGAGCAAAAAAAAAAATACCTTATTGGCTATTTCAGTTTTTATGTACTTGTGGATGCTGACTATATACAGTTTTTAATTTTATTGATTTGAAATTCACATATAAAATTAACCATTTTAAAATGTACAGTTCTGTAGCATCTAGTACATTCACAGTGTTGTGCAGTCACCACCATTATTTCCAGAGTTTTTCATCACCCTAAACAGAAACTGTGCTTATTAATTCCTCACTTCCTCCTCTCAGTCCCCTGGGACTCACTAATCAACTTTCTGTTTCTCTGAATTAGTTTTATTCTAGATATTTCATATAAGTGAAATCAAACTATAGTTATCCTTTTGTGTCTGACTTCTTTCAGTTACGATAATATTTTCAGGATTCAACTGTATTGTAATATACGACTACTTTATTCCTTGTTGTGAAAGTGAAAGTCATTCAGTTGTGTCCGATTCTTTGCAATCCCATGGACTATACAGTCCATGGAATTCTGCAGGTCAGAATACTGGAGTGGGTAGCCTTTCCCTTCTCCAGGAGATCTTCCCAACCCAGAGATCAAACCCAGGTCTCCCACATTGCAGGCAGATTCTTTACCAGCTGAGCCACAAGGGAAGCCCAAGAATACTGGAGTGGGTAGCCTATCCCTTCTCCAGTGGATCTTCCTGACCCAGGAATCGAACCAGGGTCTGTTGCATTACAGGCAATTCTTTACCAACTGAGCTATCAGAGAAGCCCTGTTCCTTGTTGTGGTTAAGTAATATTCCATTGTATATATACGCCGTATTTTGTATATTCATTCATCCATTGGTGGACATTTGGGTTGTTTCCACCTCTGGCTACCATGAGCATGTTCTCAAATCATCTCTTTGAATCTCTTCAGTTTGGGGGGTTATGTACCTAGAATTGGAATTACTGAGTCATATGGTAATTCTCTATTTTTTATTAAGAAACTGTACTCAATTTTAAAAGGGCTGTAAAGTTTATTTAGAAGTTGATTTGTGGAACTAGGATACATTTTCCAAAACAAGCACTGTTATAAGCATCTACAGGCCAGAAAAACCCACACGAATCTATAATTTAAAATATAACTATAATAATAATAGTTATTATTAGACCTGAGTCCTAAGTTCCTAGAGCTTGAGCAGCTCTGGGTTTTAAGCACCAACCCCTTTAACACTGAAGCTCTTGGATCTTGAGGAGGAGGGTGGGGACTAGTTGGTGGCCCAGACTTCTGTGCATTTTTCCTGACTTGCTGGAAGAAAGTAGCAAAGGATTATAAGAGAGATCCTCAGTCAGTACTTCAACAAAAGGGGGAGATAGCAGGGATGAGAATGGCCATGACCTGGGAAGGGCTGGAAAGATCCCAACATTCATTTAGGGGAAAGGCATCAGTATTAGAGTCAACTCAGCTGTGGGGATTGATACGACTAGTTCCTTCTGAAATTGAGTAATCCTAAATCAGTGATAGTCTGAATATTAAATAACAATAGTATGTGAGAGAGAGTGTGTGAGACTGTGTGTGTGTGTGTGTGTGTGTATTTCTGCCATCCTATCTTAGGGTCTATAAAACCCTCATGAAAATGCTAGAGAATTTTTTCCATAAGCAGTGTTTTGTGGGTTTTGTTTTTATTTTTATTTTGTAATTGTTGCAGAGGAGGAATTTTTAAATTTCTAGCACTTAAAGTTTGTAACAGTTCCTCGGGAACAGTAAAGTTTATTAGAAACATACATGTTTATAATTAGCAATTCAGAAGAAACAAATCAATATTCATTTAGCTTATGAAAAAAGTCACTTAACCAACTCTTTTGGCCCATTAGAGACCCAGCACACTCATATACTTCTTAAAATTATTTATCTTCCCTGGTCATCACCATGTAATGTACATGAAAACTAGGCTGCAGAACATCCTCATTTGGAATAACCAAACAGATGAAAACAAGCGTCCCTTCAAAAGGAACATCTAGCTCTTTGCTAATCTTTAGAAGGTTCTATACTTGAGCATATTTATAGCCTTCAGAGAGTAGTTTTCAATCAGGCATCATCTGCTAATGAATACCTGAGGATGGTGTTCTGAGGTATGTTAAAAGTAAAACTAAGACTTTAAGTGACTGACTTCTAAAATATTATAGTTATTTTTATATTAGCAGCTTATAGTCTCTGACACTGGATATGTATGTACATTTCATATGTTAAAGCCTCTTAGTTTTACTGTTAAAAATGTGATCTAGATCTGTTTCAAATGAAATGTAATCTCAGCTATCTTTT
>NC_089251.1:40001649-40106649 GCF_963930625.1 Muntiacus reevesi | reverse complement strand
TGCAGGGGATTTTGTGTTCAATTCATGCAACCAAAGTTTAAAAGAGTACTCTCTCCCTGAATATAAAAAGATGGCTTTATTGAGGTTGACTCTGAGCCCACAGTAGGTACATACTTTTAAAATCTGCTTTTATGTTCATGTTTCACTGGAGTGTTGTTACCCAACAAAAGAATTTTGTTTTCTAACCAAATCGGGCTATGCAATTAGAATTGCAACGTCTGCAATGAGTTGAACACGATTAGTTTGACAACGTGGAACTTTCTCAGGTGGCTCAGATGGTAAAGCATCCGCTTCCAATGCAGGAGTCCTGGGTCAAGAAGATTCCCCTGGAGAAGGGACTAACAGAAACAGGAAAGTCCTTTCTTGCAAGGCGGGTACATGTATGCTCTTTGGACTGGGAATAACTTCTACACATAGAATTGTAAGCATTTGAGATATTTTATTGTTCAGAGAGAAGTTGCTGACATCATCACAACTCTAAGTCTAGTAAAAATGGAGCCTGGAATAGTAAACTTGTTCAGAGCTGAGACAGAAACAGGTCACCTCTGACCTCTGCCTTTTACTGCAGAATTATATGCAGCATAAATCCACAGGGCCTCTTTCCTTTCGAGTGTGGGTATGTATACATTATGGTGTCACTGTTCACAGTGCTGTAGTTAAGGTGAGGTCAACATTTCCATAGAAAGCCCTACTTTGAGAATTCAGCTTGCACCATGAATTTTCAAAAGGTGTAAATGGAATCTCAATTCTTTCTGCTGTGCTCCAAAGTTGCTACGTGGGGTCATAGCCTAGTGTTTCGTTTGTTTGCTTCTTTTTCTTTTTTTCATGTCTTGCTTTTTTAAAAAAGAATATATCACCCAGCAGGCCCCTAGTTTAGCTGCTACTTTGAAGGATGTAAACTGCTACAATGTATTTGAATTTAAAACAGAGGCATCCTCAGATACAAAGATTTTCAGAGGGCAAGTGCCCCATCCCAGTCTTCCCCTTTGACTCATCAGAACTAGGAATCAGGAGTTTCTCAGGTTCATTTCTCCTTCAATGAGTGTTCTCCAAAGGCCAGTTTAATAATGAATGTGATTGTAAGCCATACATCCTTCACATTACTGGAGTTTTTCATTCACATCGTTTCTCTTTCTGTTCTTTTCATATAAAAACCACCAGCTCGTTTTTCCTTTTAATGCATTTTCACATAAATTGTCTCATTCAAATGGAACCTGTGGAAAACAATCTTGCAGTCCTGGGCGGTAGATAAAAGAGGTCTAGCCCATTTGACAGATGAGGAACAGGAGGTTGGATGAGCTGGGCAGTTTGCTGAAGCTACGGTGCAGTGTCAGACCTCAAATTTCAGTTTCCTGATTATTTTTTTAAGACTTCTCATCATGCCCTCTTTCTAGCAAAGAAGTAAAGTCACTGATTTCTACAGTCATCATGGGAAGGCTTTTGGTGCTGATCACCACCCGCCCCCCTCCCGCCCATGACTCTCCCCACCAGCTGGACCACAGAGGTGGTAGGAGTAACACCTTCTGTGCCCCCCGCCCCTCCCCACAGGCTCTCCTGGGCAGTGCGATTTATTCCCTGCTAAATGCGGAATGATGCCTGGAAGTGTTGCTTCAACAACTTCTGTGCATTTCCATGCCAACCACGACCCTTCTCAGCTCTTTTTTTTTTTTTCATCCTTGGGACCTGTGGAGCTGGATCTTTGTGCAGCCTTCGGATTAGCTGTGCACAGTGGCTTTCCCATGTTCTCCTGTCTGCCTTTTCTGGCAGGCATGGATGTATAAGCTGTGCCAGTATTTGGCCCGTAGTGCATGTCCTAAATAGTTATTTACACAGTTTGAGTCCATTTTAGTCAACTGGGTAAATAACAGCCCTCTTCAAAAGATTTATAAATCCATAAATATGTCTTTATACATACCCAATAGACAGAAATAACTCAATCTGTCAAGAACATATCTAGAGAGGTGTTTCCCCCACAGACGGGAGTAATACATATTTTAAAACTTTCTCTACTATATTATTTGTACTGCATTTCTTTTTCCCTTATTCGTTTTCAATGTTTGCCACTTCATTATGGCACCCAAGTTACAAAAAAAACAGAAAAAAAATCCCCTAGGCTTTGGTCTTCTGTTAAACAACCTCGTCTGTGGTGCAAGGTAGGCATGTGACAGACTCTCAACCAAGCCCTGTTCTTTCAGACTTTCAAAGTAAAGAAAAGAAAATCGGTCATCCAGGAAACCATAATGTTCTGACAGATTTTAAAATACATGAACAATTCCTAGTAAAGAGTTCCAGAGGTTTGAGGAATTTTGAGCACCCGATAATTAGACAAATGAGTGACTCTTGTGGTTGATAGAGGAGTTTTAGTCTACATTTTTACCTAAGTATAAACAATGAAGTACAGAATCCAATGCTGGTCACTCTGAAGAGTATATACATAAGGTATATAACCAAGAAAATGCCAGCGATATTCCTTTTCAGGGATTTAGTGTTTATTCATGATTTACTCAGCAGTAAAGAATCCACCTGCAATGCAGGAGACATGGGTTCAATCCCTGCATCAGGAATAGTCCCCTGGAGGAGGAAATGGCAACCCACTCTAGTGTTCTTGCCTGGAGAATCCCCATGGACAGACGAGCCTGGTGGCTTACAGTCCTTGGGGTTGCAAAGAGTCGGACATGTCTGAAGTGACTGAATATGCACGCATGATTTATATAATATATCTCTCCCCCAACTCAAATTATTTATTATGGTAACTCTTCTTAAGGCATCTACATTCATTTCATGTTAACACTTATGGTCCCTTGCAGGAAATTGATTCTTCAATAGTGAAGCGCCTTTAAATGGGCATTTATAAGGAAGGCCTAACATCTGTATTTGGTTGGGGGTTTCAGCTGCTGTGGCTGCAACATTGACTTTGTCTACTTTTTAACTTTCCTCAAAGCACTTCCAGAGATATGAGACTGGATTCTTATTTTCGCCCTGTCAATGATTTGCTATTTTCCCATTTCAGAAGAGACAAAAGTCGAGCTCAGAAATCTTGAAATGAGTCACTGTCAGTCACCTCCAGAATCTTGGTCTCTTGCCTTTGTAACTGCTTTAGGATGTGGTGTTTTCAGGACATAGGATGAGGTGCACATTGGCGGATCCTGGGCTCTTTCATGTGTCTCTTTTATCCTACTGGGTACAGCTGCCCTACTGATCGTAATCAGGGTCTATTCTAGTAAGCATGTGGTTTGAACAGGGAGAACACCAAGCAAATCTGGTGCTTTTTTCATGGATTTTTCTTCCACTGCTCCCCTCACCCCGGGGCTCCCCTGGTGGCTGAGATGGTAGAGTCCTCTTGCAGTGTAGGAGATCCGGGTTTGATCCCTGAGTTGGGAAGATCCCCTGGAGGAGGGCATGGCAACCCACTCCAGTATTCTTGCCTTGAGAACCCCCCTGGACTGAGAAGTCTGGTGGTCTGCAGTCCATGGGGTCACACAGAGTCGGACACAACTCCGTGACCAAGCAAAGCACAGCAGACCGCCACCCCCACCCCAGGGCTTCCAGAGCCACGCGTAGCTCGGAAGCAGCCTTAGCTGTGCTTACACATTTTGAGTTTGGGCAAGTCTCCTCTGGGGGTTGAAAGTCAAGAGAGATTAGTAGATGATCACAATGAAATAATGAAATAGCCCACTATGGGCTGTCGGTCAGTGGAGGTATCTCATTACTCGTGTCGCGGAGAAGGTCACCGAGGTCCAGAGAGGCTGAGAGACTTGCCCACAGTCACATCCTGGGCGGTGGTACAGCGGGCACTTAGACCCATGCAGTCTGACTCCAGAGCCCACGCCACTATTTGATGTGATCCTGGGATGTTGCCTAGAAATGGGAAAACAGATGCTGCGAGGGCCATTCTCTCTGTTATCAATTCAAGAACTCTGCCTCCTAGTGCCTGCCCTGGGCCTGGTGCTCTTGTCTGCAATTGGGTGATGGAGCTGTGAATGAAACAGAATCAGCGTTAGCTTCAGGGAGGTTCTACTCTGCTGGGGACTGAGAATCCAGTTTTGTGTGCTAAGTAGAAGGATGATTGAGCTCTTTATAACGGAGCAGGATGATTGATATGATTAATTTGTATTATGTATGAAGAGCCTCCACCATTGCACTCATTCAAAGATTTATTGAATTGAGAAGAGGAGCCTAGAAAACAAGTAAGGACATTTCTCTCGCAGAACATTTCCCACTTCAAGCTCATCTCATTTTCCTCTTTTGTGAGGAGAAAGAAAAAGTCTGATTTCTATATTGAAATTTCACGTGAAACATTTCAACCCTAAAGAACTCCGCTGGTCTCTAGAATTTTTCTAAAATCCGCTTATGAACTTCTTTGGGGGCCAGGGCTCAGATCAACAATGGTATCTTTGCTCCCACAAAAAAAAAAAAAAAATTGCAAAATCAGGATGTCTCTTTAAAGAGGAACCATTGAGAAGCACTGCTATTTCTTTACAATAGTGTATCCATAGTTGCCAGTGCCTCCCACTGCCCCTCCCCCCTGCACACCAGCTTTTGTAGGCGTTCAGGCAACCTATAGGCAGAAGGCAATTCCATTTATTATTGAAGGGAATTTGGAGGCAGTCATTTCAGACCTGTGAAGCCAGCAGGCAGAGCTGGGTGAGAGCGGGGCGAGGGGGGTGAGCGTGGATAGAGGGAGGTAGGGAAGGGCCACATTTTGTTCCAGATGACTAAGCAACGATTTATATACTCGCTCGCCTTTTTACATGAAGAAGAAAGTAATAACAGTCCAAACCCGGGCGTTTGAAACAGTCAGCTGTCTGATGAATAATGGGGTAGGTGGGAAGGAGCTCTCTGATTGGATGTCTTAATGAGCAATTTCGCACAGAGTTTGGGCTGCAGTTCCCCTTGACCTTTGCCCTTTATTGACCAAACTGACACTTCATTTTTCACATACTTCCAATTATGGCTTGGCTCAAGTGTTGCCCTCCCTCCTTTATTTCTTTCCTATGGACAACTTGAGAGTAGTTGAGGCCACAGAAGATATTTTAATTTGAAAAACTACTGTAGCAACTCAGGTTTAGGATATAATCTGTAATCTGCAGTTTTTCAGATGAAGACACAAAGTAAATACTGCTTGTTTTGAAACAGTTTTATTTTCTGTCTTTTTTAAAATCCTGATTTATTTTTAAAACAAAATATTTATAATAATCTAAGCACCCTGAAAAGAAAGAAAAATGTCTAAAAAGTAGACTTTTTTTTTTTTTTAATTTGTCTGTTGGTCCAGGTGACTTAAATGATCTTATATTTGTTCACACTTACTTCGTAAACCTTGTTCTTCTCCAGGAATGTCTTCTGTTTCAATAGCACTAGGATGCATTTTGCAAAATACACTTTGGTGAGAAAAGGAGAATATAATTGTGATCTCAGGCCTTAGCCCTTGGGCCACTGCCGCCTTGTGTCCTGCTTCAGTTACATTTAATGTTGATTGCAAATTCAAGTGTGGTCTTTGCTTGCAGTGGCAGGCAGAACAGGAAAATGATTTCCTGATGGGAAAAGTCAGGTGTAAAAAAAGAAAGGGGAAGTCATTACACTCTGCAAATCCATGTTATCAAAAAGTTCCATATTACTAACTTATCAAATATGTTGAATTAGATGTATGGATGGAGAATTGTTTTTTCCCAAGAACACCCTGTACTCTAATCACTTTACCTTTTATTGACTCATCAAATGTGAGTAATTGTTTTCCATTCTCCATTTGCTTGGCTTCAAGCATCATGAAAGCAGGTTGTCTTTAAACAAAGAAAAATAACTGCATAATCTAAAAGGCATAACTGTTTATTTAGGTGCATGAACTTAGCCACAAGTGTTTTCACAGAAAGTGCATATTCTCACTAATACCTGGGGTGCATCCCTAGTGAACTTGGTCTTTGTTTTTCATCTTAACTGAAAAATTCACTTGAAATTATTTGCTCCCAAATAGATTTCCCTCTAACACAAAAGTATGTGTTGCAAAGTGGATGAAGTGTTACCTACTTTATTATGTAGCCCTGTGGCATATCCATGGCATATTTTTACTATAATATGGTAATAAAAGAATATGTAAAAGGCAGACAGAGGTTCTGTCTTTTTCTGTAAGGTGACCTCTGTTACCAAGTAACTGCTTTACTTATGAGCTTATTAAAAACTCAAAAAATGAGCTTTTCATACTTCACAGGCATTGATGTGAAAATGAGCTGTCCTGTGAGTAGTTTTCTTGATCATTTTTAGAACAATTGATTAGCCAAAGAGCTCCTGTCATTAGTTGACATTGACTGATAGCAATTTGTCACAAGCTCTGAAGGTCAGCTAGACAGTTGGAGTTTCAGCCTGCCTTTGATTGACCTTTACAGAGTCCATCCTCATGTGATTGGGTTTGAATGGGTCTGACCCTCGATTGGAAAAGACAGGACATTAGTCAACAGGCTCATTTCGTATATTTCCTGTTGATTGCTCATTTTTATTTATGTGTGAACTCAAGGTCTGGATAGCTTATCAAATTTTGTACTCTAGTTTTTGAAATTTAAGAAGCGTGATACTTGTTAAGTATGGCCCTAAAACCACAAGTCTGTTTTCCCTCTGGTTTGCAGTGTTATAGAACACTCAGTATGTAATGTAGACTTTGCTGCTGACCCTTGCTATGTCACCTGTGCAGATACTAGGATTTTTGTTGCCTTTGATGGATTGAGATTTTGGTTTTGTTGTGTTGGTTTCTTAAGAAATACCAACTTCAGTGTGACTTGTAGGACTTCTGAAACTATACCCCAATTCTCTGACTTTCCAAGAATTAATGGCATTGGTCTCTCAAGAGTCTTGTGATATTTTAAAATAAAAAATTAGTAGTAAAGAATTTTATGAATGATGATGTTGTGTCAACTCATCAGGAAGTCCTGCAAGCCAGAAGGTATGAAAACGTTCTACAACAGTGTCTTCTTTACAATTTCACTTTGTCTACTGAAGATTAGAGAAAGCTTTTCTGACTGTAACAACGCTGGCCTCTCAGTGAGAGTGGGATGTGATATTTTCTGTTGTAGTGGACCTGGAAGTTAATGATTAGTTCTTTCTTCCCCAAACCATGAAGTGTTTTTCAAAAACATATCTCATATAGAAGAATATATTACACATTTGTATTAATAACATGCATTTTATTGCCTTATATAAATAATAAAAGGGTCACCTGTGCTTTCAAAACTCAGATATTAGTGTGTAATTATTTAATTCAGTTTCCAGATAAGGCCTTTCTTTTCTCTTATTCTCTTTCACTTTCCCTTTTCCTCTTGACTCTGCACTGAGTTTTAAACTATAAGCGATAACTTGCTTTTCAGGTCCATCCTCCTAGGCATTCTAAGGCCACCACATACAGTCTGGCACAGCTGAAACATGTTTCAGTTTCTACTCTAGAAGATAAACCAGGAGAGAATCCATTGTCCCTGGTAGTGGATTCTTTACAAGGTGTCATTCTTGGCAAGGCTGCAATGAGGAAGTTAATTTTAGGGAAACATCCATTTAATATAGCCCAAGGAGCTAAAAAGAGTTTAAAATTGTAATCACTTCTTGCAGATGAGCCAGAATATGATCACAAGTTGTATTTAAGGGGAGAAATGTAAATTTATACATTTCAGTCAAGTCATTAGAAATAGATTAAGCACTTACTGTATGGAAGTTGCCCTGTGTGAGGCTATTAAGTTGAGTAGATCATAGTATTTGCCCTCAGGAAGCTCATGCATGCTACCAAGAGCATTAAGCCTATGGAGGTGAAATATTCACTAAATACTGAATATTCTCAGGAAGCTATGAGTGTATGTATTTCACAACACACCAGTGACCCAGATACACTGAACTCTGTGGCCAAGGCTGTTGACTGAAACACAAAGTGGATGGGATTTATCCTAACTGGCAGAGGGACACTTCTACCTTGATCCTCAGACTGCCATGTAAGTTCAGTATCTCTGGGGCCCTGTGAGGCCAACTGTGATCCATAGTCCCCTCTTGGGAACTTGGCCCAAGTGGCCAGCAAAGGTCTCTGCTGTTTGAACCAGTGGGGTCATCATTGCTTTCTCAATCTTTATTCACATCAGCTGAATCATACTGATCTTCTTCAGGGAATCTTGACACTTTGAAGGGAAGAAGATCCCTTTGGCAGTTTGGTGAAGTTAATGGATCCCTTGTCAGTAATATTTTTATTAATGCACAAAATCAAATACATAAGATTATGAGGGAAACTATATTGAAATCCAGCTATCAAAATATTTTAAAAAATGAATTGTAATATAATGGTGTAAGTTTCTTGTTTTAATATGCATTCAGTAATGAAGTCCAGCAATAATTCTATTGTCTACCACATTTTTGAAATAGTGATGAATGTAAACAATGTCTTAAGATATATATAGCAACTATATTGGGATATGTTATTTTGATTTCCATAGGTGACAAAGTCACAGGTCCTACTAATAGTTCTGTGGTTTGTGCCTACCTGGATACACACTTGAAATAAATACTCATTCCAGTTAAAGTTTACTGAGAATAAAAGATTAATTTTTTTCCCTCCCAAGTACTTAGATCTTCTGAATTCTAAACCACGGATCCCCTTGGGGAAGTCCAGGTTAAAAACTTCTATGTTAATTTGTGTCATCTGTAGGAAGTATTCTGTGAACCCCCAGATTGGAGGAAGTGACCCTCTTTTATGTTCTCAGGGTATCCTGTGTCTTGTCCTTTCTCATAAACATATATGTGTATATATACACAAATACACACACACACACACACACCACACACTCATATGTATTTTCAGGTCCATCCTCCTAGGCATTCTAAGTATATATGTGTGTGTGTGTGTAGGGGGCTTCCCTGGTGGCTCAGTGGTAAAGAATCCGCCTGCAATGCAAGAGACATGTGTTCAATCCCCGAGTTGGGAAGATCCCCTGGAGAAGGAAATGGCAACCCACTCGAGTATTCTTGCCTGGGAAATCTCATGGACAGAGGAGCCTGGCAGGCTACAGTCCACAGGGTCGCAAAAGAGTCAGACACGACTAAATAACAACAGCAACATCAATTTTTTGCCACACCATGACACATGCAGGATCTTAGTTCCCCAAGCAGGGATCAAACCTGCACCCCTAGTCTTAACCATTGGCCCTCCAGGTGAGTGCCTCCTTTCTCATATATTGAAACATTCATGCATCAGCCTCCCCAAGGGATCATGTCTTCTTCATCTTTAACTCTTCTGTGCCCAGCATAGTTATGGCACATGACCATTGATGGATAATTGTTTGTTGAAGAGGATTGGGAACCCTCTCATGCTTTCAAACTGTCTGCACTACATCCCCCCAGGACTGATTTCTTCTGGGTACCAGGTGGCTAATCGCACATGATCCTCTCTGTCAAAATGTAAACAGATACCAAAGTCTTGCCTGTTCCCACCCCCAGAGAGGTGTTTTGACTGGGGCACTCAAGGAAAGATTCTGTAGGTAGCTCTTTCAGAATTTGGTGGTAGACTGAGTTTGGGGATGTACCTTAAATCTCAGCGTCTGCCTAGTTGCCAGTTCTGCCTACTCCTCCTCTTGAGTTCTGTCCTCTGGGCCTGAATGGGTTTCCAACAGAAGATGGCTGGGGGCTGGCTGCAGCATTTTGGTATCTTTTGAGGGACCTTGAGGTCAGAGGCTAAGGATGAATTACAGGAGCCACTGTGCCACCCTGGGAGAATACTTTTATGTCTTGTGCTGTCCCAGCAGCAGACATGATTCCATCCCCTGGGATGTGGTATTTAGCTCTGCTCCTGAATTTATCTCTCTCCCTCATGACTGCTAGCACTAATTAAGGATAGTGGTGGAGGTTTTGGCTGTTGGCCTAGCAAAAACTAACCCAAACAGTAAATTTATGCCAAGCATTTTCCTTAAAAAGAGGTAGGCGTTGTCTCCCTTTTACATTGATTGGTCCCAGAAGTGTAGTTGATAAGTTGGGTTTTGCTCAAGTGTCTGGCTTTGTGGATTAGTTCAGTCTTGCAGATAATTTTCCGTAATTACTTAACCTAAAAGCATTCTGTTTGATTAGTACAATTAGCTTTGACCTTCCCTGTTTACCAATATCAACCCATGTGCATTCCCACCTAGACGAAACTCATCTTATTTCCTAACAAAGAATGGAAGGGCTAGAACTTCTCCTACCTATTCCCACATCAGGAGAAGAAGGGAACAAGGCTCTACCTAGAAAGTCAAAATTATCTTCAAAATTGTGTGTTTTTAAGAAAGAAGGAATTGAAGAGTCAATATGGAAAGCACTGTATTTGCCAATAGACTTGTGGCTAGATCTTTAGCATTTGATCAGTTCTCTCTCTTTTTAAACATTTTATTTGTTTTGTTTGAGTCTTTCCTTGAGTGCTGCCTTTTATAATATATCCATGACAGCAGGACAGGTAAGACCTTGACACGCTTTTGTACTTTGGTACCTTAGGTAAAAAGGGTATATCTTAATTATACAATGTTTTTACATATTTTCCTTTTCATTCTGTGAAAGGATTTAAGGAAGGAAGCAGAAATACATAGTATATTACAAGATTCAAAAAAAGTAGATGAAGAAATTAGAATGAAAAGAAAATAAATAAGAAGTCATTCTTAAGGGAATATGGACCATTATGAATTATAGGCTCATGTCCAGTTGTTAGAAATAGGCAGTTAATTTGGCTCTAAGCTTCCTAGCAGCCAAAATGAAGAGTGAAATCTAATTAGTTATGAGATTTAGAGCATCCTTGGAAGTTGCTCAGAAGACTCTCTTTGACAGGCATTAGGACCCACGTGTCCTCACCCAGGTAATCCAGGAAGACGGCATAGGCTGACATCCTCACAACACCTGTAGCACTCCTTTACATCTCCCGCAGCTCCCTAGCACAGTGCTGCAAATAGAGTAAGTGTTTGATCAATATTTGATTTATTTGTCTGGATGTCTGGATTTATATTCAGCCCATTCACACTTTAACTCCTTGGTATCTAAGCTAAGTTTGATTTCCGTGGCCGAAACAGATGATAGCTTGTCTTCATATGAACTACAGTGCTGATTATTTTGTGATGCCATGAGTGTCTTTCCCAGTTTCCGTCACCCTCTTCTGAACATTTTATGGTGAGCCAGCTCCGTTCTCCAATCTTTTCTCCTTGTACCTGGGGACAGGGATACAGGTGAGAATACTCTTGTCCTTCTGGTTATTACCCTTTGAAACAAGGTAAATGGACCTGGAGAGATTCAGACAGAAAGTGATTAAGTCATGTCCGACTCTTTGCGACCCCATGGACTGTAGCCTACCAGGCTCCTCCTTCTGTGGAATCTTCCAGGCAAGAGTACTGGAGTGGGTTGCCATTTCCTTTTCCAGGGGATCTTTCTGACCCAGGGATCGAACCCAGGTCTCCCACATTGTAGGCAGACACTTTACCATCTGAGCCACCAGGAAAGCCCCAGTTCGAGGTTCAGATAAGTGATGGTTAAAATGAAGATGCTGAGGGACTTAACTGGATACTGGGATGGTAAGATATGGTGGCCACAGTCTTTATGCCTGTGAAATTGGAGGGGATGTGTGTTGTGAGTATTTGATTTGCCAGGCACTCAGAACTTCTCCTCATGTGAAAGGAATTCTCTTAGTGCCAGTAAAAGGTATTGTTTGATATCGTGAATTTTAAGCTGATGACAGGAATGCTCCCAAAGCTAGAAAAGGTGAAGACAGAAGTAGTCCCATTCACCAACTTACTGAGTATTAATGGAATGTCCACTGTGTGTGTACCAGCCCATTGCTAGATGGGAGAATTGAGAATGAGAGGGGCTACTCCTGGAATCAAGACGCCGAACATGCAGTGACGGAGCAGACAGTTCACACAGGGCAGGTGAAGTCTCACGATTCAGTGGACTCAGTGTAATTTGGAAGCAGAGATGTGGCACCTAACAAACGGGCAAAGATGCAGTGACTGCCTCCCCCCAGCCTTCCACAGCAGGCAACATTGATCCATCACAGCGCCCTTTCTTATTGAATGAAACTTGGATGTGGGTCTGTCTCAGCAACTCCAGGCAACCACTGCCAGCACCCCCAGAGTTAGCCCTGAGAGCAATCTACTTTCATTCCCAGTCTCCTACCCAGCTTCCTCAAGGGGAAGCTTGATCAGGAAACTCGATGGAAACTTGATATGGGTGGAGAAGTAGAAGGGCATGCGAGGCACAGAAATTAGTTTGTGTAGTGGCGTGAAGGAAGGAGAAAGCCGCAGTGTGAGCAGAGAACATGGGAAAGGGAAGTCTGAGGTGAGGCCAACAGGGAGCAGGACCAGACCTCGAAGGGTCATAGACATTGTCTTAAGGAGCTGGGAGTTGGCTGGGAGTTGGGGAGCCACTGAAAATGTGAGTGCTGTGTCCTGGGCAGACCTGAGTGAAGGAGGGGTGCGTCGGGGGGGAGGTTGGGGCCAGCACTTCTCATATTCAGGAAGATTTGGGATGTGGGTTGAGTCAGAAGGAGGAGTCTCTGGAGAACTTTTGAGGAGGAGACTGGACCAGACTGAGTGGTGAGGGGTAGAGGAGCTCAGATGGGCCTGGAAGCAGGCCAAGGCTCAGAACACTGCTCTCTAGACCACAGGCCCCTCCCACCACGTTCTCTGTCTTCTCAGGATAGCCTCCCTGAGGTAGGCTGGTCCTTGTGGGGTATGGCTTCTCCCCCACACCCTGGCTTCTTCCCACCCTTTCTGAGGGCAGCTCCTGGAAGCCCGGCCACCACCCTCTGCCGGCCTGCTTTCCTGCGGAGAAGGCTCTGGCTCCATGGTGACCAGAGGCTGCATGAAAAGGAAGAGGCCAGCCAAACTATCATGGGAATTTGGTGACTCATTTCATCAGTTTACTGCTCTGAACATGAGGTGACTTCCCCCTTTGCTTGACAGCTGATTGATGAGCATTTCCTCGGAGTAGATGCTTTGTTTCACAAGCCTTCGTGTTCATGGACTCTCAGTGGGTGCTAATCCTGTCTTTCCCCTTCCCAGACTGCTGAGTTTTCTTTTTATGTAGAATCTTCAAATTACCTGCCTACGACTTAATCGATTCCAGGATGGAAAATAGGATACTCTTAACGCTTGTTGATACAACTCCATTCCATCTGTTTTTTGCCAGAACGTTGAAGAATCCAGGATACTGTTTTTAATACTAAAACAGTATTTTCTAGATTCACAGTCTGTCACTTGGTCCTTAGTGTGTCTACATTGAAAGTTGTCCTTTAAAATAGTGTACCTCATTTTGTACATCCAGAATTTTGTTTCCTTGTTAGTTTTCACTTTCTTTCCAAGGATGTAGGTTTGTGTGTTTTTAGAAAGATTGCCCATTGCTTTGTTTCCAGATGTCCTGATGCTCTTGATAGGAATCAGTTTTGGAAAACATTAATTGCTCCACTAAATGATGGAATGTTAATAAAAGCTACATAGCAAGGAGGGGAAGCATTCCTTTGAGGTTCCAATATTCTTTAGGCTTATTTTTCATAAGTGAGGTGGAGGCAGTAGACAGGTTATGTGGGTCAGAGTCATCATCCTACATCATGACTGTGGTCCTTAGATTTAGTTTCCCCGTTTCAGGTAGAGGCAGTTGGTTTAACGTGCCTTACTTTGCATCTGGAACAGATTCTATTTTTAATCTGTAAGTTGAATGTGGCGTGGAGCCATGTGCTGCCCAGATCCAAATGCATAACTCCTGTTGCTATCAGTGAGTTTCTTGATGGATTGGAAAGAAGTATTTATTCCAGATCTTTCTCTGCCTCTGTAGAATTAAACATGCTGAACAAATCCTAGCACTTTTCAAGTTAAAACGAAATGTTTTCTAAGGTAGCAACCATGCTGGCTTAAAGGAATCATGCAACAATTCCAAATAGACACATGCACATAACCGTAGAATTGGTTTTCAGGCAGAGAGAGGCAACTGGGCTCAGGAACCTTGGTCTCAAACAGAGTGAAGGACATGGCTGTATCGAACTACACAAAATTGCTTTTAAATAGAAGAGATAAGAGGAGAAAACCTTTTCTTTGAACGGCACTCTGCTCGTGAGAATGCACACATTATTGTTGATGAGCAATGCTAACAAATGCCCTCCTGTACTTCCTCACTCATTACCCGGTGGTGGGAATGGTATGGCAGTGTTCGCTCAGAATTGACTGATGTTTGCATCTATAAATAAATGTACTCAAATCATAATTGTTAGAACAGGATTGTTTGATTACCTGGCAGTGGCCTTGTTCTGAGATAGCTTTTGGATCACCTGTTCGTTGGGAACATTTGACAGACCTGTGTTTATTACCCAATTGAATGTCAGTAGCAATTGTAGCTAAAGATAAACAAAAATGCAAGTACTTGTTGACCTTGACTTTTTTCCATAAGAGATTGGACTTGATGGCTCTATTGCTCTTGAGCTGATAAGGGTTATAAACAGTAGTTTAAGGAAAATGTTTTATTCCCAGAGGAAAATACCCTGTTTGCTGTGGGAAATGGCAATAGCCATGTATACCCTTTGCCAAATTTCCTTAATTCACCTTTATTTGGCCTGTGGGAAAGGAATGTGGGTGAGGGGAAACTTTTTATGGCTTTAATATATATTTGAATAGACTGTTATAACTTGTGAATGGTGTAGTTTGCCGATTACAACTTTAGAAGAAACCAATGATGTTTTTGTGATTTATGATACTTAGTAACAAGATTTCTTTGGAAAACATCACGTTAATATAATCTTGTGTTTCAGAGATGCAGTGCTTGTAAAAATACAATATGGTGCCCAAATGGTCTTTCAGATTCTAATTAAAAACATAAAAATATTGTTGGTTAGTAATCTCACTAGGGGCAAAGAAAGAGAAAATGGGCCTGGTGGATATATTGACATGGGGCACTACTGAATGAGACTGGGGGATGTGGTCATGAGCGCTTTTCTTCAGGCACAAGTCTTATTAAGTTCCAGATTTGAATCGAGACACTTTGGGCCATTAAGAATTCCCCATTTCTTGGTGAGGCATAAAGCCTCGGTGACTTGTCCTATTTGCTCTTAAAAAATCCCACTGCATTTTCCTTTTGAGAAGAGGTGCTTTGGCTCAATGCCACTGGCTGCAACTTTTGCTCTTAAAATGTTGTTTTGATGCGTACTGTAGTGATGGCTGAATTGATTTCTGTGCATAAACGGTGGCCTAGATTCTTGCCCTGTGGAAATCCATGGAATTAAGAACTGTGGGTTCCCGGAGTGATAAGAGGTAAGCGAATGATTAGATATGCATGCAGGGAAAAAATGGAGATGCTTGTAGAATGGAAATAAGGGTCTATATAATTTGCAAGTTTAATGTAAATGTAAGCCACTAATACAACTAATAATTTAATGCTAATGTGTGAGAGTAAGTAAATGTAATTCTAATCATTTCCTATTTGGTGTGTTCTTGAAGAATCCTGAGCAAAAATATACTGCACTGAACTATTTTCCCAGCTACCCAGATGAAAGACTGGTGTACTGACAACTGTGGCCCTTATGAGATCTCTGGGATACCAGTGAGTCAAATTTCTTTCTAGATAGAAGTTGTGGGACAGTTTGAGATGGCAGAATCTTAGCCAGAGCTTCTTGCAGAGATGTTTAGAACACTGTCCTAGGGGACTGATCCACCATAACCTTGTAAGTAGTGAGTTCAGTTCAATTGCTCAGTCGTGTCCGACTCTTTGCAGCCCCATGGACTGCAGCACGCCAGGCTTCCCTGTCCATCACCAACTCCTGGAGCTTGCTCAAACTCATGTCCATTGAGTAGGTGCTGCCATCCAACCATCTCATCCTCTGTCGTCCCCTTCTCCTTCCACCTTCAATCTTTCTCAGAATCAGGGTCTTTTCCAATGAGTCAGTTCTTCGCATCAGGTGGCCAAAGTATTGGAGTTTCAGCTTCAATGTCAGTCCTTGCAGTGAATATTCAGGACTGATTTCTTTTAGGATGGACTGGTTGGATCTCCTTGCAGACCAAAGGACTCTCAAGAGTCTTCTCCAACACCACAGTTCAAAAGCATCAGTTCTTCGGTGCTCAGCTTTCTTTATAGTCCAACTCTCACATCCATACTTGACTACTGGGAAAACCATATCTTTGTAAGTAGTCACTGGTATTATTTAATAACAGGAGATATTTTTCTAAATATATTGTAAATATTTGACCTTATATTCCATCTATCAAAGTATAGATTTCCTCGTGATGGTATCTCCAGTAAGTTTTGGATACACTTTTGGGAGAAGAGGTCCTTTGAATGAAATTTTAAAATATAAGAAAAGAAGGTCATGCCATAGATAACCAGTGGGGAATTTTGTGCTGCCTTTCAAAAAAAAAAAAAAAAGAAAGAAAGAAAATAAACAGCAAGAGTAGAGCAGAAGAGTTCCCTGGCTAGTCCTCTTGCTAGGCCCTATCTCTTTCCTTGTGAATTTCTTGGGAGAGTCACTGCTTGCTGACTTCCACTTCTCCGTGAAACTTTTGTGAAGAACAGTGGAAATCTTTGCGCTGACAGATGCCTTTGCGGATTATTCTGATGTCCATTACCTGGTGGATGAAATTAGGAACTTTATTTCTGACATGGCCACAACCCTTTCCCTGTGACAGAAAGACTAGAATCTCTGTAAACACACACACACACACACACACACACACTCTTTTAGGATTACTGGTGATTCTCTGGTTGACACATTAGAAATGGGCAGAGGTGAGTGTGTGCCGGGGGTGTCCTGGCCCCTGGCAGCAGGAGGGCTCAGGGGCTCTCTGTTCAGCCTCCTCTGGGCTGCATGAGGGGAGCTTTCTACATCCCTCCTCGTAATTACTGAAGGATGTGGCAAGGACATGAATTGTGTGTGGCTGGCTTTCTATCCTGCTTCTAGGAAAGACTTCTGTGTTTATCTGCATTTTTCTGAGCACCAGTTGGCTCTGTAGCTGCCTCCCAGGCCACTTTGTGGGAAAGCTTTCTTTATGGTGGGTGACGTGGCATTTCTTGTCACTTCCTCAAATTCCTTCCCGCTGCCTATCAGCATCGCTCTGGACTTATCTGGGTTGAGCTTCAGCCAGCCAGAGCTAATCCTGGTTCCTATTTCAGAGGGGCAGAGTGACAGCAATGACGCTGCCATTTCTTGGCTTGTGACCTGGGGTGCTAGTGTGGGGAGCAGAGAAAAGAGTTACAAGAATTGGGGCCCAGGGGCTTACTTTTCAAACCTGGAGTCTCCTCTATCCTGCCATCACTCTTTTTTCTCCCAAAGGCTGACAATATTATTGATTTCAGTGTGCACATGAATGTAACTTTTGCAATTGCAACCTAAAGAAATAAAGGGTAACTCTGCCTGAACTTACTCTCATCCCATCTGCTGAGGTCAGCCCTGACGATTTTGAGCCCCTCAGAGAAAGTCTTATGAATTGGGATTTAGAGGATCAGAAACAGGTGTCTCTTTTGTTCTGATCCTCCATTATTTAACAAATGTTTATTGAACACCTATTATGGGTCACATACAATGTGTGATTGGAGAAGAAAGTGGCAACCCACTCCAGTACTCTTGCCTGGAAAAATCCCGAGGATGGAGGAGCCTGGTAGGCTACAGTCTATGGGGTCGAAAAGAGTCAGACACGGCTGAGCAACTTCACTTTCTTTCTATAGTTCCTTTTGGAGTAGGAAATGGCAGCCCACCCCGGTGTTCTTGCCTGGAGCATCCCATGGACAGAGGGGCCTGGTGGGCTGCAGTCTATGAGGTTGTAAAGAGTCAGACACAACTAAGCAACTGATACACACACACACACACACACACACACACACACACAATGTGGGGTCATGGGAAGGAAAAATCTTCTAACGGAGCATTTTTTTTCCTGATTTTCAATTTATGAAATGTGTCCACCTATCTCAGTTTGTGAGTCTTGACCACTAATCCTATAGCAATCTTATAATATCTCCACGTCTCCATTTTATAGATGAGAATTGCCTAGGGTCTCACAGGCTGTAGGTGGGAAATACCAGAACCAGAATCTGCCAGGTTTTCAACTCTGACACCTTTGTTTTGTACCAAGTTAAGAAGTAACCTAATAACTGATGTCTTCTTGGTCCATGTATTTCTGAAATGTATTCATCATATCTCTCATTGAGAAGAGAGATTAAAATTAGGGAGGATCTTTAGCAGGAAGTGATCAGACACTTCTATTTCATTCATTATTCACTCATTCATTCACAGATTACTAGACCCTGTGCTAAATCCTGAGACAACAAAGATGAATAAGACCATTCTTACCTTCAGGGAATTTATAGTCCAGTGTTTGTTTCTCCCCTCACTTTTTTCTCTTTAATATTTATTTATTAATTTTTTGTTTATTTGGCTTCATCAGACCTTAGTTATGGCTCAAGGCATCTTTGCTGTGTCATATGAGATCTTTTGTTGTGGTACATGGATTCTCTAGTTGTGGAGCACTGGCTCTGAAGTGTGCAGGCTTCAGTACTTGCAGTGTGCAGGCTTTTAGTTGCTCCAAGGCGTATGGGATCTTAGATACCGGACCAGGATTGAACCTGCATCCCCTGCATTGCAAGGCAGATTCTTATCCACTGGACCATCAGCAAAGTCCCTCCCTCACTTCTGAGTTAAGAAATATCTGGGACAAACATATATCCTGATGCTGTCCTCTTAGGAGCTACTGACACATTCATCCAACTTGGTTGATCAGTTCAGTTCAGTTTCTCAGCCATGTCCAGCTCTTTGCGACCCCATAGACTGCAGCACGCCAGGCTTCCTTGTCCATCACCAACTCTCAGAGCTTACTCAAACTCATGTCCATCAAGTCGGTGATGCTGTCCAACCATCTCTTCCTCTGTTGTCCCCTTCTCCTCCTGCCTTCAATCTTTCCCAGCATCAGGGTCTTTTCCAATGAGTCAGTTCTTCGCATCAGGTGCCCAAAGTATTGGGTGATGCTGTTGATTAATTTTCAGGCATGAGGGGGGGTTCAGTATGTGATTAGACCTGAAGAGTATTGGTCTCTTCTCATGGAAAAAATTGACTTAAAGTTTATCTTCTTTGGGCAAAAGAGTAGCCTAAACACTTACAACATGTGGGTGATATTAACATATACTTATTGGGTTGTTGGTGAGATTAAACAAGTTGATATATAGAACTGAGAACAGTGCCTGGCACATAGTAAACATTATGTCTGTACTAGCTGCTATCATCATCATGATCTGGTTAGTACTGGCGCTGATTTCTGAGTTTGAGTGATGACATAATAGGGGATGGAGACTCAAGTACTATTCCCAAGTGTGTCTTCACTTTATAGCACAGAGCGTTTGTTTGCCCTTGGTGTCAGGACAGGGAGCCCTCTACACTTGGTGGGCCACTGAGATTGCCACCTATAGGAGAATCCCTTCTATTGTTCATCACTCTCAAATGCCTTATCATAAATCTGTCACTTTTACCTTTGGAGGTGATGAGGAGGAAGTGAATGAGGAAGAAGAGATTTAGATTGCAGATGATACCTCTCTCACCTCAGACTTTCAGTCCACTGGACTCTTTTAAACACAGCTAGTGCTATTTCTACACCACATATTAAGGTGTCTGAAAAAAATGAGGTTTGCAGTGTCAGTCAGGATAACATGTTGCATGGCTTACCTCTTGTTGATGGTCCAATTGAGGTAGATTCAGAGCTCTCTGAGGACCTGGCTGAAATTTCCTCCCAGGAGTCCAGTTAGAATGGGGAATGTATTTGCCCAGTAACACAATTTCTTCTAGCATCTCTGGTCTCACGTTGTGACATTAATCTTTGGTCTTTGATGAAGCTATTGGGCACTATCAAGCCCTTGAATTTCAGGATGTCTTATTATCAGTGAAGTTTAAAATACAGGAAGATAATCCTTTGTGTTATAGATAAATTTCACCAAATGTTATATAGAGCTTGAGGACTAGCTTTATAGCAATTGCGGTTGGTAAAATAAGGTGCAAAGCATCCCTTGCCTATTAATACTGAATAGGAAATTGTGATTCTGGGAAGTTACAGGGAGGCAAAACCAGATTTACAGGCAGGTCTTTATTTGTTTATAGCAAATCAGCTTTACTGCTTCTTTTGCCTACAAAATAACTGGTGGTATTGACTGTCCACTCTCCATCTCCCACACCTCGTTTTAATCGTCTCTTCTTGCTATTCTGTGTATGTACCATGTTATAGCCTAGATATGATGAGACCAGAGAGGCTATTTCCCATTGTGACTATTTTAATTTTTTTCTATCCCCTTTCTCATGACACACTAAGGTCCTTGAATATTTTTTTTTTAATTTTTAACTGAAATGTAGTTGATTTACAATATTGTGTTAGTTTCAAGGGCACAGCAAAGTGATTCAGACATACTTATATACATGTATGTGTGTGTGTGTGTGTTCAGTTGCTTCAGTAGTGTCCGACTCTGTGATGCCATGGACCATAGCCCACCAGGCTCCTCTGTCCATGAGATTTTCCCAGCAAGAATGCTGGAGTGGGTTACCATACCCTCCTCCAGGGGATCTTCCCAACCCAGGGATTGAACCCATGTCTCTGTGTCTCCTGCATTGCAGGTGGAGTGTTTACAGCTTGAGCCATCAGGGAAGCTGATACACACACACACACACACACACACACAAGATTAATTCCATTTTCAATTATAAGATATTGAATATAGTTCCCTGTGCTATACAATAGGTCCTTGTTGCTTATATATTTTATGTATGGTAGTTAGTATCAGTTACTCTCAGACTCTTAATTTATCCCTTCCTTCCCCCCGTCTTTCTCCTTTGGTAACCATAGATTTGTTTTCTATGTCTCTGGATCTGTTTTATATCTAGATTCATTTGTATTATTTTAAAATTCGGCCTCTAAGTGATGTCGTAGTATTTGTCTTTCTCTATTAGTTGCAAACCCATCCCTTGTCAAGAGAGTAGAGGTGGTTTCCTAATAGCCAACATGATCCTGTTCCTTTTTTTAAAATTTATTTACTTTTATAGCTGGTTGGGGCCTTCACTGCTGCATGAGGGCTTTCTCTAGTTGTGGAGAGCAGAGGCTACTCTTCGTTGTGGTGCACAGGCTTCTTATTGCGGTGGCTTCTCTGATTGCAGAGCTATGGAGCACGGGCTTAGTTGCTCCACAGCATGTGGGATCATCCTGGACCAGAGTCAGACCTGTGTCCCCTGCGTTGGCAGGTGGATTCTTAACCACTGGACTACCAGGGAACTTCCTTTTAAAGAGAGGAATTTCTTATATGTGTGATGCTGACTCTATGGTAGCACAGTTTAGTGACAATGTTCAGGGACCCTCACTCCAAAGCTGGGGATGTCACACAGAAAATGGAAAATACAGGGCAAGACTTGTGGCTCATTGCATTGAGATTTTCCCCCACATGTTATTTGTTAACATTCTTTCTGACTGTATATTAAGAATATTGTCATATGTACCAAAAAACAGAATGAATAGCGTAGTAAATACCCATAACTCACCATTCCCTTTCAAGAGTTGTTAACATTTGGCAATATTTGCTTTGTCTGTGTACATAGATAACACACATATGTGTAATGGTGCTATGTATTCCTCTTCAGTATATGAAGAATATTTAAGGAACCGTATATCTCTGGGACTTGAATATGTCAGTGATACCTACATGCCCTCATCAAAGCACTGAACAACTTAGAGTGGAAACAAATGATGAAACGCCAGGATAATACTTGACTCTATATGAAGATCAGCTCATTGTAATGAGTTGCTATTTTAAATGTTTGTCTATGTGCTCGTCACACTGGGAACTTTTAGGTGTTTTCCTGTGAGGATGTAGGACAGGCTGGGAAGACCACTGTCCTTGGTGTGGCGGTCCTCAGGTGCCATCCCCACTGAACCATTTGTGAGCTCTGTGCTCTGGGCGGGATGACTCACTCAGCCTCACTAGGATGGAATTTCTTCTGTAAATAAAGAGAGAGAGAGAGAGAGCTGACTTAGATAACTGAAGTGTTTTCCTTCAGTTCTGAAATACTGAGATTCTAAGAACCAAGTCGAAAACCAAGTTTGTGTACAAACCTCGATAGAATGAAGAACTTCAACAAACATTTTACATATAGATTGAAATTTACTGAAGGTCAGTAAATTCCACATAATTTCGTGGTCAGTGAAGAGAAATTCTGAATGTAGGACTTAACATTGGTAAGGACAATCAAAAAGTATAGATCATCTCTGATATCTGAGTTTTCAGAATACCTGGGTACAAGGTTTTGATTTTTTTCATACAGATGTAGCTGAAAAGGTCCAAATGCATACAGCTTTTTGATTAGGTGTGAAATACATAACTGCTTCATTTGGCTATTACTGAAATGTCTAAGCGATTTACCTATTTAAATGTTTACATTCTTCTCTCCCTGACCCCGGTATACTTTTTCTGTGTTGAGGGAGAATGTGAGTTAGGAAATGACTGGGACAGATGGATTAATATCTTATGTCAAGTGAAATATTGTTTTAGTGAAATCATGTTTGAGGTTGTCTTACAAGGTTTGGGGAGGATTTTCTCTTCTCTTTCCCCTCTGACAAAATGTATACGCCTGAGAATAGTGTGAATCAGTCTGAGATACAATGAGCTCCTGGGAAAATTTTTTTTTTTCTTCTTCAAGAAATGATGAATTTTTTCATCTATTTGTATAGATCAGCTGACACTGTCAGCCTGTGTTTGTCATCTTAGATTTAATCTGTTGTTAACAAACTGAATACATCTGCCCCAGCACACAGTAATAGAAACTTTAATCTGAAGGCGGTTAGTGAAATTTCCAGCCAAATCTTGTTAGTGTAACATCTGCCCTAATAAACAGCATTAAAGGTGGGGAGGTATAGGAGATAGAGGTGTTGCTATCCCTGATGTAAATTTCTCTTTGCTGCTTACCTGCCAGTCTGGGGATTCCTAAAGTTAATTCTTCCTAGAGTTTTTTGTTTTTAACTCTTTGGTCAGAAGATTACACTGCTACAGGCCAGCTAAAAGGGATGTATTTTTTTTGAACCTCTTCCATTGTTTTTAAAGTCATTGTTTGTGTTGTAATCCTTTCAAAATGCTAGCCAGTAGCTGCTTTCCTGTTTAAAGAGTAAGGGCTTTCCATGGGCAGATCACCTTCGTTTAATCCTCTGAAACTACATACTTAATTCTTAGCAGCAGTGCATTTTTAGCATCAAGAATGTATTACCAAGAAAAACTGAATATGGTAAACAAGTAGAAAGATAAGGCTTAGTTGTCTAAGAAGGTAATTGTGTCTTGCTTTTGGTGCCTTATATATACATCCCACTTGGTACAATTAGCCTCTGTAAACATTTGAACGTCTTTGTAGTGGAAATGTTATGTATTTCAGGAAGCAGATGAAGGAAGGTTTTTCAGATTGATTCCTAATATCGCTGGTTTACTTTTCATCATTGGTATTACTTTGGGGTTTTATTGCATTAGAATGTATCTGTGATTGTTCATACAAACTTTTAACCAATTTGCTTAAATATTGGAAGCTGGCAGGATGTGGAACAAGCATGGCATTGTGGAGAATATCACCCTGGCCCGAGTCAAGGGGAGAATGCTGTGAAAGCATTGTGCTAATTTTAGCTTACAAAGAGGATGAAGATAAACTGCCTACCGCTAGTTTGCCATATGCTATCCTGGTGATAATATTCGAGTGCAAAATATTCCATAGAGAGTCTTATTGTTTCAGTAAGAGAAGCTTGGTTAAGAGTTAAGCAAATTTCTGCTCAGTAAGTTTATAAGAAATAATGAAGTAAAACAATTCTCAAATGCAGGTAGATGAAATCTGCTCAATTTATTTTGTCTTTATTGACTTTCATGGGAGTTGACAGAATTAGTTTTGGTTTATATGTGATCCAATTTTATCTATTTTTCACATGTAAATCTTAAAAATCAATCTGAATAAATATTGATCTCTTTCAGAGAAGCAAAAATATAGTTGGGATTGCATAAAACTGCTTAAGAGACAGCATCCCTTGAAGTTCAATAAAGGAATAAAGCGATCTGTTCAACCGGTTTTAAAATAACACTTTAAAAAGCCTTTTTAAAAACGAAAAAGTCAAAATCCATTCCATTTCCATATTTGGCAAATTCAGCGCCTACAGTTTCACCGAAGAGTGTTTGACCTATTTATTTGTCACTGAGACCACTTCACAGTGAAGGGATTGTTAGTTCCTGCAAAACTGAGAAAAATCCAATGTGCATAGCGCATTTGCAGATGGAAACAGACTGTGTAGCTGGATTTGGAGGGTGGGTTGGCTGGAAGCTTTGTGTTAACAACTGGTGAAAAGCTTGACCTTTGCATGACCTAGGTCAAACAAACCCCCAACTCAAGAGCTCTCCTTTGACATGGATACCTGCTTGGAAAAAGGGACCAAAACAGGAAGGATGAAGATAAAATTATGTTCTGGGCTTGCAAGCTTGCTTTTTTATACATTCTAGTTCACATGACTGTTTGGGGGCATAGCGTCCATTGTGGAGTATAATAAAGGACCACAAACCTGTTTATAGTGTCAAGGGGAAAAGATGATCGAGAAACATTCCTTTTTTCCTTCCTTCCTTTCGTTCTGTCTTTCTCTCTCTTTCTCTTCCTTTCTTTTATACAAGCAACACATAGGGTTCTCCCCACCCACCATTGCAATATGATCTGGGTCGTGATTCACAGAGTTGAATGAATGGGCTGAGCTCCACTGATGAAAACATTTGATAATGTGGAAAATAAAAGCCCTGGCAAGGAGGAGATGGCAACGCTTCCATTGTTTGTCCCCACACTTTGTTTTTATAGGGGTTCTCACAGGAACAAATAAATTGGAGTAAATAAAAGCAAAATAGCACCGTGAGTCCATATCGTGGCCTCACACATGCTCACGAGTCAACTTTGGCAGGAAACTAGCCCAGGGTCTGTTCCCAACCATTTGCGTTGCATCTTTATCTCTCCAGTTCATTGTTTGCCTCCAAGTGCTTAAACCTCAACTTCCCAAGTAAAAGCTTCCTGTTGCTTGCTTTTAAATATAGTTTTGTTACAACAACAACACAAAAATGAAGAGATGTGTTAAGGAAGCCGACTGATGACAAAAGGAATAAAGCAGATCTAGTCTGCTGTGATTCTGAAACTTCAGGGCTCAAATGCATGAGGCTAGTCACTCTGATATAATCAATCATAGTCCCGTTTGGCTACTCAACTAGAGGAACCAACCCTCTGCCCTCACAGGAGGTCAAGAGTGAAGCAGAACAATGAAAATGGTCAGCATTTCTGACCTTTTGCTGTGTTTGGCTTCACTTAGGTTTTAACTTTTCAGCTTTATTTGTAGCTAGAAGTTTTTGTGCTTTCAGTCGCAGGTTTGAGGAGATCACCCTTTATTAATTATGCTCCTGCTTTGAGATCCTGTAATGTCAGGATTTCTGAAACATTCTCTCCATGCCTATGGGAAATATGGTTCTTATTCCACCTTAATGGATGAGAGTTACTTAGATACTTCCTGCAATTTTGGAGGAAAACGCAGCAGTTTTCTCAGGACTTGGATATAAACAACATTGTTTATGCTGTTTCCACTCTTGTAGTCCTCTGTTTGTGCAAGCTGTAACACAAGTGGGTCTGTTTTGCATTTTAAAAATTAGTGCATGTTTTTAGAATCAATCTATCACGTTAGACCAAGAAATGCCATAAGAATGCACAGTTGGGGGCAGTCACCAAATTCTGGCTTTCAAAACTTACTTGACAGCCATCTACAGCTCTGGTTCTATCCTCATGTGTGACCTTTGGTGCTCTCCTTTAATGCCATGATGAAGGCAGCTGATACTGGTCTCTGTCCTCTACTCATTGCATAATACACTGAAAGCTGAACCAGAAAATTATTAGTACCACTCAAATCACCTTTTTGGAAAAACTGAAGTATAGTTGATTCATAATGTTTTGTTAGTTTTAGGTGTACAGCATAGTGATTCAGTTTTACATATATACACACACATACAAACTCTTTTTCAGATTCTCTTCTCTTAAAGGTTATGATAAAACATTGAGTATGGTTCTGCATGCTATACAGTATGTCCTTGTTGTTTGTTTTACATGTAGTAGTGTACTAATCTGTTACTCCCAAACTCCTAATTTGTAACCCCCCTTTCCCTTTTGGTAACCATAAGTTAGTTTTCTGTATCTGTGAGTCTATTTCTGTTTTCCAATGACCCATTTTTTTCTTTTTAAAACATTTTTTATTGGAGTATCATTGATTTACAATGTTGTTAGTTTCTACTGTACCGCAAAATGTATCAGTTATATATACATATATCCACTCTCAATTCTTACTGAAGAATTCAGAAGCAACAATATTGTTGTATGTACATTTCCTTCTTGAAGCGATTTATTGCTATAACTCTATGTATTTTTAGTATTTCTTTCTTAAAAGAGCAAAGCCAAGTTGGAAGGAAATTGTAGGAAAGCTAACTTCCATCGAATGACCCTTTTGAAAAGAATACCCATCGTGCCAGAATGTGAACAGTATTGTGAAAGTGTAGCATAGTACTGCTCTTTAATAATGAATCTGTTATAGTCTCTAGTAATACAATGAATTAAGATCTAAAGGAAAGGAGCTCATTAAGACATGAAAAGAGTGAGCAAAAACTTAACCTGTGTGTGTGTGTGTGTGTGTGTGTAATGAAGGAAGGCCAAGTGGAGGGCAGCTGTGGGAGGCCCCCTCGCACAGACAGGCTGGAGAGGCTCCTCCAGAACCCTTGAAGTCCTCCCAGAACAGAAGAGGGAGCCAGCTTCCACTCTCTGAACTCTCACTGCCCTGACAGACACAAGACCGTGTGTTCTGGAGGGGAGAGTCAGAACGTGGAGGATGACACATGTGTACCTATGACTGATACAGATTGATATATGGCAAAAACCATCATAATGTTGGAAAAGAATTATCCTCCAATTAAAATAAATAAATTTTTAAAGAAAGAACATAGAAGATCCCTACAGGTTGTTTTGGCCCATCAGGGCAGGATGCAGACTACTTTAACAATTTTCTAAAGCAGGACTCTGGGTCGAGTGCTGAGATCTTAATCCCTTATCCAGCTGTATTTGCCAAGTTCAACGCTCCACAAACATGGTCGATATCTCTCTCACTCGGTTGCCTTCTCTCTCGTGCTCTTGAGAGACTGCCTCCTGGGCACTAAGCTAAGAAAATCGCTGCTCTCCTCTGGCCGGGTGCAGCAGGATAAGGATGTCAGGAGAATGCAGACTCTCCTTCCTTTCTGCAAGTCTGCTGCTGATTCTGGGTTGAGCATTCCCATCCCCCATCTGCTTGTTTTTGGAGATCCTTAGAGCAGAAGCCAGAGAGAGAGAGAGAGAGAGAGAGCACGCGAGAGAGAGCGAGCTCCTTGGCTGTTTTTGCTGACCTGACCTCCTAACTGATGGCCAGACATTTCTACATCAGAGCGAGTGAAAAGAAGGGGTACACAGTGACTATCACTCATTAGTAAGAACCACTTGGAAAAGTCTTTGTCCTGTTCAGGAGACTGGAAGTTTGTGTCATTGCTCCGAGGAGAGTTGCGTGTCCTTGTGTATGTTGTCAAACACATTTGGGGGGGGGCTGTTACAGTACCTTTACTTTTGGATAAGTTGTCACCCACTCCCATGTAAGTAGGCATACCTCGTCTTCATAAAGAGGAGTCAGAGGAAGCCTGTGTCACCAAGGTTGGCTTTCAGCCTTGGGGGTGGGCTTTGGGACCATGTCACTGGACAGAGAAGCTCATGTAGCCCAAGCACATCAGCAGATGACCCATGATAATAAAACCCTAAATTGCATATGACTGGTTTGTCTGAGAGATCACCTGCTTCCCTTAGCACCCTGAGGCAGCTGGAATCAGCAGACATGGTGGTACTTACTATTCCACAGTGTGATCTTGAAGGTATCATTTGGAGCTGAATCAGGGGCCCAAGCCTCTCTGCATCTCTCTCATCATTTTCCCAATGATACAGTTACCATTTGGACAGAAATGTATACTTTGGTTCTGTCTATTGTAATCCCATCTCTCTTAGTTTACATGGGGCCTTGCTGTTTGCCTAACTGTAACATCTGTACCTTCTGTTACAGTTATATATTGGATGCTGAGTTGCCTTAAAAACTGAGAGATTTGGTCTTATGAAAATTGTTAGTACTGTGGTCTTTACTTCTTTATGAGTGAATTCCCCATTTCAACTGTTTCTTTAGAAAATGATCTTGGTTTTCTTCCACCATCATATCAATAAAAATAAAGCAAGCCAAGAAGTTATCATTACTTTTCACATAGCCTATGTGGAGTGGTTACATAGGACACCCACTTGTTTCGATGTGAATTTTCATTTACTGAAAATGAACAGGAACAAAATATTCCTGACCATTTGATTTCCCCCTTTGGCCGCACATTATGACTCCCCTAACAGCAAACCACACCATCCACTGTCAGACACTCTCTAATGTTCTTTCTAATAAATAGAGCAACTAAAAATACGGATGTTCTTCATTAAATGTAAAATGATCATTTTAACTGCTTCTACTCTGAGTGACCCATCCATCACTTAATCAGACCAATTTAAGCAGAGAGAGAGAGATTGAAAATACAAGTGGATCATCTGTCTGTATTTCATTTGGTGGCCATATGAGTAGAATTTAAGCTTCAAATGAGTCTTTAGCCATCTCATTGTTTCCTGTGAAAGTGTCACTTTCTTCAGCGTGTACAGGTGGTAGTGTAATGGGCTGTCTGGAAACACAGACTTAACACAGACCAGTGAAGATCATACTTCACTAGTTTACTTCTGACAGAAAATGGTTGCTTGATGTCAGAATTGTCTGCAGCCTCTCCTGTCCTTTCCATCAGTGGATCAGCCACTCAATCAGTTGTTCTAGCTGCAGTAGCTCTCCTCCTATAGAAATGAGGATTTTGCAAACTCACAGAATGTATAACCAAACTCTTTGTTAAATTTTCCTGATAATGTGTTCTGTGTTTTCCATGTATATGAAGAGAGTGGAACTAACCCAGGCAAAAAGTTGAACTTTTTTCTGTAGGCAAGCAAAAGCTGTAAAGATAAATGTGCTTTCTGACTGCCCCGCTCCCAACTCATTCCTGCATTAAATCTCAAGAAACGTTGTGCATTTAGGATCTCAGTCTGCCATTCATTCAACAAACAGTGGCTGCCTACTAGTGGGAGGTCCTAAGGATACACAGTGGTGAGCAAGACCCACTGCTGCTGCTGCTGCTAAGTCACTTCGGTCATCTCCGACTCTGTGTGACCCCATAGGCGGCAGCCCACCAGGCTCCCCCATCCCTGGGAATCTCCAGGCAAGAACACTGGAGTGGGTTGCCATTTCCTTCTCCAATGCAGGAAAGTGAAAAGTGAAGGTGAAGTCACTCAGTCGTGTCCAACTCTTAGCGACCCCATGGACTGCAGCCTACCAGGCTCCTCCATCCATGGCATTTTCCAGGCAAGAGTACTGGAGTGGGTTGCCATTTCCACTGACTGTGCCCAAATTGCTTAGAGTTCAGTGGGGATGGCTGGAGGATAAACAGGCCATGGAGAGACTTCCCTGGTGGTCCAGTGGTTAAGAATCCGACCTGCCAATGCAGAGGACGTGGGTTCCATCCCTAGTCCAGGAAAATCCCGCATGTCATGAAGCAATTCAGTCCAAGTGCTCTAGAACCTGTGCTCCGCAAGGAGAAGCCATTGCAATGAGAGGCCTGTGCGCCACGCCTAGAGATAACCCCTGCTTGCTGCAGCTAGAGAAAGCCATGCGCAGCAACAAAGACCCAGCACAGCCAAAAATAAATAAAACTAACTAAATAAATAGGCCATGGACATATAGTGGAACACCCACTGTAATTGTAGGCGCCTAGAATATGCATCTACTTCTGTCTTGGAGAATCATAGTTCTCCTCAAGAAGGGGCATTTTTACACTATTTCACATTCTCCCAAGAGTTTTCACATGTATAATCCCACTTGTTCCTCACAACGCCCTTTTGAACCAGCTAGTTCTTTATGACCACTGTGGATCGAAGAAGGAGGACTCAGCAAACAGAATCACTTGACAAAGTCGACACAGATAGGAGGGGCTGCCCCGGGATGTCAGAACCGGGCCCTGGCCTCTGGGTCAGTCATGAGTGCCTGTGTTTGGGGACGTGGGGGGAAACTTGGAAAGATGAGAAATAGTGGCCTGACGTTGTGAAATCACTATGTGACCATCTGGGAATTTGGCCTCGATTCATTGCCAAGTTTAAGAAGACCTGGAACAACCATTTCGCATTCAAATAGCCCAGGCAGAGCTTCAAAACACCCACTTTCCCATATTAAAAAAATAAGGCAAACAAACAAGCCCAGAAGAGAGACAGTGAACATGATTACTCAGAGCAGCTTTCATAATTTCAGTTACATCCTTTTTTTTGTCATAACATGACCCCAAATAGTCACATACCACGCATTGGAAGTTTTTAGGCTTCTCTGACGGAGATCATCTTCCCATAACTGATTCTTCTAAGTTATGTATTTTTAACCCGATCAAACACATGTCTTTGCATGAGTGAGGGGACCAGATATCTAGTTTTGGGCCTGCAGTGATCCATGCTTCAACTTTCAAGTCCTTCTGCTCAGGCCAGACTGTGCCCTGTAACAGCTCCTGTTCTTGTGGTTGTCTCTATTCAGTGAGATGGAACTCGTTGCTCCAAATATTGCAGAGATGCCTGGCTTTTGGAGAATTTCTTCTGAGAGGTTTCCGGAAGGGAGAATTCCTTGAGTATGCATGAGATACAGAGAGGAGGGCTATGTTTCCCACATCTGTTTCGGTGCCTGATATGGAAATCATATCTCACCAAACATCTGGGTTGAATGGATGCAATTTGGGCCTGTCTCCTGGGTTGGTATGCTGGATGAGAAGGCAGGAGATGACCTAGGAGTTATGCCAGAGTCTGGCAACTCAGTGCCACTGGGCAGCAAGAGGAGTCTGGGGAAGGGCGGAAGCATCCTCACCCCACCCCACCCCCGCCCCTCTCAGTTATTAAGAGGACTAGAGCTTGGAGCATCTAACCTCGCTCAGTAAGAAGCTGGCAGCTGGGTGGTCCAAGAAATAACATCCAAAGGGAGTAGCAAGCTCAGGCTGGCATTTCAGGATACCTGGTCTGATAGGCGGGGCCAGCAACAAGGAATTCTAGGCCAGAGGCCAACTCAGAAGCCAGGAGAGGCTGGGATTGGTCTTCTGAGGTCTGTTTTTGAAAGAGAGGATCCCTCCAGCTGGGAGCAGTATTCAGTCCTGGGAAAGAAGGCTGGCAGGGGCTGAGGGCTGGGAAGGGAATAGACAGTCCTGCCAGCTTGTGGTCAAGAGCAAGACCAGACCCAGAAGAGGACCAGGAGCAGAGTGGGGAATCCAGAGACATGCCTGCACTGGAGGGCGCATCTGAATGAGGAGAGGGAGTGGGTTGGGTGACTGGGTGAAGGTGAGCGGTTCTGTGAATCTAGGTCTGGGAGAGTATCATGGGACTGAGGCAACTTTGACTCTTCCAGTCTTGTGGGAAGAATGTCTCAGAAACTGAGTGGGGCCCTGGGTCACAGGTAGAGCTTATGGAGAGGCAGCTACAAGGCTCGGGAAGAGAAAAGGACAAACTGGAGAAGAGAGCAGGTGCTGGGTGCATCAACCCCCTTTCCATGGGAGGGGAGGTCTCAGCTCCTCCTTCCTGCCCCAGGTAGATTTCAGATTAGCATGTAGGTGACATCATCACTAAAAACCACACAGGTCAATCGCTGCCCCTGCCTTGGGTCCTCTGCTTCAGGCTGGTATCCATGAGGCAACTTTGTCTGGATGTCTATACCCTGCCCCCGCCCAGGAGGAGAGATCCTCCTCTCTTTGATATGTAAATGGTGAGAGAAAATCAGCTTTGGTGGGAGTTTGTGGGCCATCCATCTCCTACCCACTCCTCTCAGGGGGAGCAGCCTGGCCGCACCTGTCCAGAGTAGACTCCTGATTTCAGAGGGTGCGGGGGTCTCCAGAAAGGGTAGCTCCCCCTCCCCCACATACACACAACTTTCCTACTAGCAGAACTTCAGACACCTGACACTGAAAGACACTTGGAAGCCATTGTGTGATGCTAAGAAATGTGTGCTCTGTTGTGTTTTATGTCCACGTCCTAGGCATCAACATTTTTGTCATTTTTAAGTGACAACTCAGAGGCCCTAGGAAGTGGAAGGGGCCTCTGTAGGGTGGTGGTGCTCTAGCTAACACAGGCCTCCCCTATGCATTTTGATGGCTGGTTTCTCAGTTGCCACCTCTTAAGCTTTTCTATATGACTTTCTCTTTTAATTTTTGGAGGCACCTTCAAGGAAGTCCCCTCACTTTGGCTATTTTTGACACCCTCCCATTCCTGTGTGTGTTCTTCAGATCCGTAAACACTTGGTATTTGTTTTCTTTCTTGTGCATTGCAGAGGTGGTTTTTATACTTAACCCTTTCTCATTCCCTTTGCCTAAGGAACAGTCACTCACATGGCATCTGCGGTTGCTGCTTCTGTATCTCCTTTTTCTGTGACTTCAGTAGAAAGAGTATGATCCAGGAGCTGTTACAAAGCCCACATTATGGGTCAGACTTTGTTCTGCTGTGAACAGCATGCAGCCATGAGAAACGACACTGTTTGCTCTGAAAGATCTTTCTAGAAGCTAAAGAAGTGCACCTACATCATCATCATTATCTAATTGAGTGTTAAATGGAGAGCCTAATTCTGGAGTGGTTAGAGGTTTAGCCTTGAGCCAGATCTGTATTCAAATTCACTGGGAACTCTCTTTTCTTGGTTAGATGGTTAGATGGCATCACTGATTCAATGAACATGAATTTGAGCTAGTAGATAGTAGAGGACAGAGAGATAGTAGAGGACAGAGAAGCCTGGCATGCTCTAGTCCATGGACTTCCTAAGAGTCAGACATGACTTAGTGACTGAACAACAACGACAAAGAGGGGACTATTTCCTTTTCTGTGTATTAGGGTTACTGCAAGGAGGACAAGAGATAATTCAGATAAGTGTTTAGCATGGTCTGTGCTCTCTGTGCAGCCTATAATCATTAGTAAGTATGAGTTATTTCTATTGGGTACTAAAACAGTGTTTGAAAGATCCATAACATGTAAAGGGTTTTTGAAATGGGGAGAAATTGATTTTTTACTGTGATAATTTAGCTTTAATGTCTAAGGATTTCGTAAGAATTAGTTAATTGAAAATAAAGGCTAGACACCATTTCAAGTATCTAGTAAGTGCTCAATAAGTGCTAGTTTTATCATTACTCACATAGTCCATCCCTGGTCGTACTGTCTGGACAAGGGGATAGATTGCTGCTGCTGCTTAGTCGCTTCAGTCGTGCCTGACTCTGTGACCCCATGGACTATAGCCCACAGGCTCCTCTGTCCATGGAATTTTCCAGGCAAGAATATTGGAATGGGTTGCCATGGCCTCCTCCAAGGGATCTTCCCAACCCAGGGATCGAACCCAGGTCTCCCGCATTGCAGGTGGATTCTTTACTGTCTGAGCCAGCAGGGAAACCCAAGAATACTGTAGTGGGTAACCTATCCTTTCTCCAGGGGATCTTCCCAACCTAGGAATCGAACCAGGGTCTTCTGCATTGCAGGCGGATTCTTTACTAGCAAGAGATGGACTATAGTTGACAATTAGCCCTGTAATTGACAATTAGCCCTGTAATTCTTTTTTTTAAAAAATGTTTATTTAGTTATTTGGCTGTGTTGAGTGTTAGTCGTGGTACTCGGGGTCTGCCTTGCAGTGCACACTGACTTCTCCCTAGTTGGGTGTGGGCTCCAGAGCTCGCGGACTCTCTAGTGGCGCTGGCTCAGGTGGGATCTTAGTTCCCTGACCGGGGATGAGCTTGTATCCCCTGCATTGCAAAGTGGATTGCTAACCATTGGACCACCAGGGAAATCCCCTAACCCTGTTCTTCTTTAGAGTATCTTGATTTTCCTAGACCTTAAAGATACTTTCCCCCTCTCAACATTTGTAAATCAAGAACAGAACCTTTGCTAGTGAAAACCACTACGGAAATATGTAGAAAGCAGAGGTCAAGATATCAGGAATGAACCTATTGGAGTGGGAGGTGAGAACCTGTGTTAATAAAAATTGTTTCTAGTATATCACCATCCAGTCATGGGCTGCCAGCTTCCTGTGATAGGACTCTTTTTAGACTGCCCTGCCCACCCTTTTTACTCTGAAGCCCACCCACAGAGTTGTACATCACTTCAGGGTTCTTTGGGGAAATTGAAGAAAAGAAAAAACGAAAAACATGTGCCATGCTAGGAGAGTGGGTGTATTTATTTTGGAAAAGTTTGGCTCCTGGAAATGAGAATGGGATTGGGGGAGGAGCCATGACAGGAGTGGCAAGCACTGTTTCCCTGCTTGGGCTGAGGGGCTCAAGATAAATATTCCCTTGTTCAAAGAACATCCTCCGTAGCAAAGTCACCACAGGGACCAGGATTCACCGAGCTGAGCCACCTCGGCCAGGCGTGGAGTTAAACACTTAATGCAGCTTATTTTGCTTCATCTGCCCAATAACTCTAAGGTGCAAGTACTGTTACTATGGGCTTCCCCAGGTAGGTCAGCTGGTAAAAAAAAAAAAAAAAATCTGCCTGCAATGCAGGAGACCCCGGTTCGATTCCTGGGTCGGGAAGATCCCCTGGAGAAGAGATAGGCTACCCACTCCAGTATTCTTGGGCTTCCCTGGTGGCTCAGCTGGTAAAGAATCTGTCTGCAATGCAGGAGACCTGGCTTCGATCCCTGGGTTGGGAAGATCCTCTGGAGAAGGAAAAGGCTACCCACCCCAGTATTCTTGCCTGGAGACTCCCCATGGGCAGAAGGGCCTGGCGTGCTACAGTTCATGGGGTCACCAAGTCGGACATTACTGAGGACTAAGCACAGCACAGCGCTATTACTATGCTCATTTTTCTCCAGTGGGGTGAAACTGAAGCTTGGAGAGGTTAAGTAACTTGCCCAGAGTCACACAGCTGATAAGCGGGAAGAGGGGACTTCCATGAACCTAGGCAGTCCAACTCCGGAGGCTAAACCTTCTCTTAGAACAGCTCCAACACCTCCAACAGAGGAGGCAAGAAGCGAGGTATAGTAAGTGCTGAGGAGATGAGGAGAAGGATGAGGACTGTAGCACTCACAGAAACAGGAGTCGCCAGTGAGGGCATCCTGGCTTATTTCGTCGTCCTGGAGACATCAGTGAGGTTGCCTGCTCGCATGAGTACCTGAACAGCCCTGCCCTCAGCCTTGCCCAGCGGGTACAGGTACATTTCATCGTGTGGAGGGATGGGAGGCTGTCCCCATCTTGCCCTGTAGCTAGGCATCCTCAAGCACCTGCTGACTTTTGGTGTCCCTGGGGGAAGATGCTCCAGAGCCTTGCCAAGATGAACCTCGTGGTCCTTGGACAAGCAGTGCATCATCCACAACACCTAGGGGCTTGTTAGAAATGCATAATCTCAGGTGCCTTCCCTGCTAAATCCAAACCTAGACTCTTTTTTAAAAAACTTTTTATTTTATATATTGGAGTATAGCTGTTTAATAATGATGCAGGTGCATAGCAGAGCGACTCAGTCACGCATCCGCATATTTCCAGGCTCCCTCAAACTCCCCTTCCATCCAGCCTGCCACAAAATCCCGGGCACACATTCCAGCTGAAATGGCACTGCTCTAAAAAGTTTCGTTTACTCTGCCCGCCAAGGGCAAGTCCCCACGTTTCGGAGGAGCGTGCAGGCTCCTGTCCCCCATTAACTGAGTGACTGGTGTGTGTGGCCCCACACACCTACACGAGCGCTGGCGTCTTGGATAATCAGAGGAAAGAAGGTTGGCTGTCTTCACAGACACATGTCAGTAGTTCTCCATCCTCTTCTTTCAGAACCTCTTCTAGGTGGCTATAAAATAAATGAATGAGTGAATAACAAGTATTTTTTTTAAATTACAATTTCTTTCTTGCCCATTTCCCTGCTGCCTCTACTTCATGTCTCTTCCTTCTCCCCAAAGACTTGCTAATCTACATTTCACAACCTCGTTCCATTTGACTTTGTGTGCAAAGAAATCTGTGCAGAA
The DNA here is from genome assembly GCF_963930625.1 of Muntiacus reevesi. Lineage (NCBI taxonomy): Eukaryota > Metazoa > Chordata > Mammalia > Artiodactyla > Cervidae > Muntiacus > Muntiacus reevesi. The sequence goes on along the minus strand of NC_089251.1, from coordinate 40,070,530 downwards.
TATCGTCTCTTTTTTGCCTCCTTGATCCATGGCATTTCCTCTCGCTCCAGCTTCTGTCCCAGGAGGTGGGTCCCACTCTCTCATCCCCAGTAATCTGCCTTCCGCTGCCTTGGTGCCCTTACTGTGCACACCGTGACCTTGCCTCACACCTCCTCATAAATGGAGAGCAGAATAAAAGGGCATTGCTAAGGGGTGAGGACGAGAGCGCCCACACGTACCTGGGGGGAAGATCCCCAGGAAGCCAGGCCGGTCACGGTGAACTGATGCCCCACATTTAACCAACTCCCAGAGCTCAACGCCAAGGCTCTGCTCATCCCGCCACACAGACCAGAGAAGTGAGGGCAAACACAGGGGTAGAGTTCCGACAGAATGGAATCCATACCTTATCCTGGTTTATCTGGAGTCTTTCAAAAATAATGTGGTCCAGACGAACAGAATCCTACTTTTTTTAAATGAAAAAATATTTTTAAAATATTTTAAGATGTAGGGACATGTTTAATGAAACTGTCTCCAGACTCCGTGTATGCTCTCCCATATCTGATTATGGTCAACTTAAAAAAATAATTGAAAGTCAGTAGGTACAGGAGTTATGGCCCTGCACCTTATCTCTTCTTGTTTATAAAACCTCTTTAGCATTTGTAGAGCTGCTTTCCCCAAAGCTAAATGGCTCTGGTGTGCTGTGCTTTTTAGGTGCGTATTTTTTGCCTGTTAATCATCCTATATTTTTACAAAGATTTCAGCCTACAAACTATAAAGCAGGAGACCAGATGAGTAAACTTTTAAAAACTGTATCTAAAATAAACATAACAGTTCTCTGTTTAAGGAGCTTTTGGTCATTTCTTTGTGAAAAGTCTATGAGCTTTAACTACATTTAATCTGTGATTTTTAATCCAGTGGTTCCCAAACTGGGCTGTACATTTTAATCATCTTGGAGCTTTAAAAATCACTAATGCTGGACTCTCACCCTTCAAAATACTAGTTTAATTGGTCTCGAGTACAGCATAAGGCATCAGCATCCGTAAAAGCTGCCACGTGATTTCTGTGTAGCTAAAATTGAGCAACACTGCTTCTAATCTTCATGCCAGAGACTTTTTTTTTAAAATCCTACTTTTCAACTGTATCCTATACAATTTTTGAAGAAATGACCTCTTTGATAAATAAATGTTTTCCTATCTGTGTAAAAATGTGTGTGTACCTATATACATACACACATGCAGAGCGTATAGAAGAATAAAAATAAATTATATGACAAGCTTTTGAAGATATCACAAAGTAAATGATGTGTCTTTCTGTCTATAAGAGTGGCATTTGTTTTTTTGTTTGTTTTTTACTGACAAACCATTTATTTTCATGGTAATATAGAACTTTGTGACCATTCACTAGTATATATTTAATATATTTTGGGAGGAATATTTCAAGCAATGTCATACACCAAAAGTGAAATAAAGTATTAGTCATTCAGTCGTGTCCGACTCTGTGACCCCATGGACTGTAGCTTGGCAGTCTCCTCTGTCCATGGAATTCTTCAGGCAAGAATACTGGAGTGGATTGCCATTTCCTTATTTTATTAGTAATGTCATACATTACTATAATATTAAAAAATAGGCAAATGCTGGGTCCTAAAATACTTTCTGAGATGTTGATTCCGAACAAAAGTTTATGGTTTTATACTGTTTTACCTTTGCAATTAAAGTGTGTTCTCTTTTTGTTTCTTGGAAAAAAGTCGGGGATTTCCATTTTGTTTTATTGTTAGTATAAATACATAGATTTCAGTAATATTTTGCAGTACACTCACATCCTGAAGTTTCTAAGACTTCATTAAGGAGTTATGCTGTTTTTGCAGGGATTTTCCATGGTGTTTGGTTGTAAAAAATTGCTGAATGGATGAAAAATGAGTAAAATGTAGTTTTTTCTTCTTTCCTATTCATCATTGCTGTTTGTTTTCTGTGTGTAGGCAACTAATTTGCTGTTGTTCTTCTGGAGGGGGGGATTTCAAGTCAAAGAGTCACACTGAATTACTAGAAAAAGGTATTCCTATCTCAAAAGATCAAAGTATACAATGATTTAAGGAAAAAAAAGTGGAAAATATCTAATTTTTGCTATAGTTGTATTGTCCACTGTACTCTTATTTGTATGAACACTTAGATAAAGTAAATCCAAAGTAAACTATAAATATGATTATTGGTTGATTCCAACTGACAATCTTACTTTCCATGAATTTAGAAAGTCCAGTTTCTTCCTTTAATCCCATCAACTACACATTAAAACTTTAACAAAAAAAAATTTTTTTTTTTTTGATAATCTGTAAAAATCCAGCAAATATTTTCATTCTGGGTCTCAGTTATTTAGTAAATTTCCTTCTTTAGCTTTCACTCAGTTATGTTTTATACATTATTTGAGTCGACAATGAAGATAGAAACTTAATGGAATATGTGATTAATGGGAAAGAAGTTATTCCAAATGTATTTCAATAGGCTGGCAATCTCTGAGTAATTAACACCCAAATTATGAATGAAATACACACCACACACACACACAATGTCCAGCCTGGATCTTTTACTGCTGTTCTCCATGCTTTACATCTTCAGGACCCATTTAGTACCATCATAGTTTCTGTAAGAAGCACTTGACTTTCCAAATAAGAGGCTGGGGATTGGGGTCAGGGGGTGGGGGTTGTGGGTTGTAACCATCAGTTAGGAAAGTGACACTGGACTTTTTTGAAAGATTGGCATCCATTGATTAAAATATACAAGCCATATATATTTATTTTTAACTTTATATCTCTTCATGAAATCCTGCCATTAAAAGTTCATTTACTTTAACGACTCTTTTAAAAATTCCAACACTTCTGGAAAGGTGAGAAAGGCATCGGTAATTCATTCCTAGTCTGAATTAATTCTTTCAGTTTGCTGGCTATCTGAAGTCTGCCTCAGGTCAGCTAGACTGAAAGGCTGGGTATTGTGATTGGCAGGAGGTGATGAGTGGGATTTCATAACAGGAGGAGAATTGGTCTGGTGGTGTGACCATAGTCACAAGTGCTTCTATAAGGCATTGGGATACTTGGAAATTCCAGGAGAGGGAAATGATGTAGCAGAGGAGAGATTAAAAAAAAAAAAAAAGAGGTACTAAAGACGATTACATATATTTTAGTATTTTCCTAGGTTGGCTCTATGCATAGCAATATGAGAAGAAACTCATCTTCCTCCTTATTTTTGCCCCTTCTGACTTCCTGTACCCAGGGCTCACATGTCAGGTGGAGCTTCATTCACTTAATGAATTACTTTGGCTTTTGATGAACTAGACTTGGAAACTATCACCATTCATAAGTTGCTTCTGTGGGAAAATATGTCCTGATGTCCAAGAGACCTGCTTACAAATTAACTCCAGAATGTAATAGGTGCCTAAATAGGGGTCCGCCTGAAAGACAGACTCTTCGTTTTCCCCTTGTCCCCTCATTCTCAAATCTTGGTTTGGAATGGAGAGATTTCTTAGGTTGAACCAGAAAGCGACACTGGAGGATGAGGCTTTATGTGGTAAAATTTATGTAATATCAGAGTGTGCAATGGAGAAGATACTGATGACCCCACAGAAATACCTTTATAGGTCACAACTTTTAGAAGCCTAGGGATGAACACCTAACTCCTGACCATGGCCCCCAAGGCCCTGTGTGGTCTTGTTCCTCTTTCCTCTCCAGCTTCACCTCCTCTTGCTTTCCCAGGTCCTGGTACTGTGGTTGCTTCATGCCTTCTCCAGACAGGCAGGGCCTCTGTACATACAATTCCAACCTGCAATATTTCCCTTCCCTCTGCTGTTTCAGGCTGCCCACTACCCAGATGCCTTTTCTCTCACCTTCAGATTTCTGCTCCAGATTGCTCCCACCCAAGTCAATGTCCTTTGTTTCACATGCTCATGGATTTATATTTCTTTCTGTTGGAGTGCAGTTGTACACTTATTACTGTGACTATTTTGTTTAATATCTGTGCCCTCTAACTGGAAAGCACACAGAAACAAGGACTCTTCCTGGTTTGGTTCACCATTTGTATCTCTAGGGGTTGGCATTCATGTTTGGGACATAATAGGAATTCAGTACGTTTTTGTTAAATGAATGAATGAATGATAAGAGTGACAGCTTGTGCAAAAGATGGACATATATACAGAGCTCATTTTTCAATGCTACATTTACTCTTTAAAAAAGGGGACAGTAGGTTCATAGAGAGAGCTCCTGCTTCCAGGCTCAGCTTCTCCATCTCTTCCCTGGGGTTTCTGTGATATCAGGAGTCCACTAAAGGGCATAGTGAGACTGTGAGCTTATCCCACAGTGGTTAACTATTAATAAATATTTGTCATAGTTTAACAAGCCTAAATTCAACTAGAAAGGAAAAGCCTCATAGTGAATTTCTGTGAAGCCAACCCTAGAAAGGATAGCTAGATATTTCTTTGTGTAAGTGCCAAGAAGATGTTTACTTAAAGTTTCCTCTTCTTGATCGCTTGATCTTCTCCTCTGCTCCCCTTTCCTCCAACTTTTTGATCAGTGCCGTTGCTGTATCTGTCCCACTGGGCATTTGCAAAGTCCCTTCTAGGACTCAGCACTGCCTGTTTGTTGGGCAGGTACCAACAACACCTCATCTTGGTTTCCAAAGGAACTACCTTAACAATTTCAGGAAAGCTGTGGTAGTTAAATAAAAATATATGAGAGTCTGCTTTCCTTTGTTATTTTTCTTTGATCAACTGAGAATCCCTTTGAACTAAGAATAAGGAAACCTTCAACACCTAAGGATGAGAAGAGATACAAAAGAGAAGCTGAGTTAACAGAACCCTAATCAAAGTTAAATGTAGCAGTTAACCATTGGATTTAGACTATTATATATGTCTATTGGCTGTAGATTTGGAGATGTAAGAAGTTCACTCTATTTCTTTTGAAAGTGCGGAAGAAGGCTTATGAGGGTGTCTTATGTTTTCATTTATCTTGCAAAAACCTTTCTGATGTCTCCTAAGATCCTGTGACATGTCAATTTGTAACAGTATCAGATATTAATGTCCCTGGATACCCATTGGTGAAGAATTGCTGAGGCAGGTGTGGAGGAGTGCTATGGGAAAGACTTGACACATGATTTGGTTAAGCTAAGGGAAAACCGCAGTTCTAGAGTTTTGTGTTTGCACTATAGCTATGAAGGGTGAGTCTGGAGTTTGAGCTCAGAATCTGATTGTCTGCTTGGGGACAGTTGAGATTCTTTGCTAGGGTTAAACTGGGAGATTTGTCAAGGGTGGTGGAAGGGAGGTGATATAATTAATTCACTGAGGGGAAAATGCAGAAGGAAGCAAATTACTCTTGCTTTAGTTTTTGATATTGAACTTAGGAAAAATGAAGAAAACAGCAAGCATTTTAGTTAAGTAAATAGTTTTAAGTTGTAATTGCAGGGAGAAGAGATGTATTGCTCAAGGGCTACAGTAAACATTATAAAAAAGTCTGATACTTCAACTCTTAGTTCATCTCTTATCCAAGATAGCTTAAAAATTCTAAGGAAATTTCCCAGCTTTGGAGAATGCATTTTTAAACATCATCTTATATTTCATTGGTGAATATTTTTCAAGAATTTCATTTAGGTGTGTTTCAAACAAAATTGTAACAGCAGGAAATTCAAACTATGATTTTCTCCATGCAGTGAAAAAAAGTGTCTTCACACATTCACTTAATAAGCAATTGACAAGGTTGTGCTCTATATATTGGGGTGGCTCTTGGATTAGAGAATTTTAGTGAGGAGTGTGACCAGGTCCCTGTTGTCACATATTCTGGGGTCACACTGAGGGAACACATATGGAAATCAAAAGTCCTAGTAGAGTATGATGTATGTTTGGGTAGAGGAATGTGAGGAGAAGAAAAATCACTCAGAACTAGAGTAGAGGAATAGTAAAGATTACTAGAGTCCAGCAAAGACTCCTTAGAGGAGATGGTGGTTGAGCCAAATCTAAAAGGTCACTAAGGGGTTTGCCAGGAAGGATGCTATAGGGAAACGGACTAGCATAGGACTGCACACAAAGAGATGTGAGAGAGCCTTGTGTACAGTGAGATCCTGAGAAGGTCAGGTGGACTCAGGACTGGGCTGGAGGTAGGGTGGTCAGTGCAGTGCCCATGGGGATCTGGTGGAAGACAGGCTGGAAAAACACCCCAGCAAGAGATCACGAAAGGCCTTCTATGCCAGGCTAAAAAGTGTGACCTTTATCCTGAAGGCAGAGGGCAGCCACAGAAGGATTTTAAGTGCCAGGGTTATACGATCAGAAACGTGTTTTAGAAAAATCATTCTGGTAGCTATTACACATTCTAAATGAAGACAAAACACCTCCATAAAGCCTCTGAAGTATTCTAGCTGGTTCCTGAGAAAGGCTTGTCTATAATTCTCTCCATTTATCCTCTTAACATAACACAGAAACATTATCCCCTCTGACTTCTGACTAAGTAGACACACCAGGATCTGGAGAAGTGGGTTTGGGGTAGGTTTTACATTTTTCCTAGCAACCTGGCACACCCAGATAGCCCGACTACAAAGGAAACCTGACCTCCCCACAGCGTAGGGGTGTCTGCACCAGTGGCCATTAGAAAGACCGGAGTGTGCCTGCACCCCATTTAAGAGTTGAATGCCATATTCTTTCGTGGAGATGTACTACATGAGAGAACAGACAAGAGAAAAAACAGAAACCCTTAATATTTAACCTTGAAACCAGGAAACCCTAAAGTTTAACCACCTCTCAACATGACCTGTACAGTCCTAGGCAAACCTTGAACTGATCATTCACACAACTTTCAGGGCACAGTAGAATTGCCTCAGTATTGAAAGATAGTGGTTATCACTGACCTTGATTTTTGAGTCTAGGTACATTCTGGGAACAAAGACTCGATCTCTAAATACTCAAAGAGGAGAAAAGCAAAGGTTAAGGAGAGAATGTGGCCTGAAAAGATGGAGTCTCAATACAGAGTTGTCAGTGAAATGGTTTTGAAGCAGGGGTGGTTTCCAGCTTGGTTTCCAGCAAAACAAGAGGGTCCACAACCTTGCAGGTTCTTTTGCCCTGGCAGCTGAAAGTTCATCTCCCTAATTAGGAGTTTTGCCTCTCCGACAGAAAGAACCCTCTGACTGACAACCCACTTTATTTCTACCTGCTGGCCCACTGCCAAGGGAAGTACCCAAGCCTTGTGATGTAAATACCAGGCGCTTTTGGGTGTTTTGTTTCTGCCTCCCTCAGAATAGGTCTGGGGTAGTGGCAGTCCTGGAGGTAGAGAGAGAGTTAGGAGGGGAAGAAAAATGGGAGTCGGGCTTTGACCTGCCAAGGAAAGAGCCCCCGCTGACACGGTCAGTCTGACCCATTGAATGGTCTGAATACGATAAATGCCGCTTTATCCTGCCTTGAAAGGCACGAGATAGCGCAGTCTAAATGCCTGGGCATGCTTAAATAGGCGACCAGGGATGTTTGAGTTGAGCCTGTTTGAAATCTGAGCTCTCTGACAGCCTGGGAGCTGTCACAGGTCACCTGCCTTGCTCCGCTGGGACGGGCCCAGGTCTCACAAGAAATTGTCCGTAGACGAATTGTAGTACAAATTCCTTTCTTTGTTGGTTGGCCTCTTTCACTAGACCATGGCCTATAAAATTTTGTAAAAACAATTCTTAAATATTATTTGAAAGGGCAAATGGCCCACGCTGAAAGGTTTGACAGTTTGACATATAGTGCATGGTTTTGAGAGCTCGCAACCTGAAAAGTGCGGCCAGGATTCCTCCCCAGCTTGTTAGAAGCCTGGTGTTTTTTAAGCAGTGTTTTGTGGCCGCCCAGAGTTCCTCTGCTCCCAGCCATCTGACAGGCCAGGAGTCTGCTTCAGTGATCTGAAATCCTTTTAGACTCATTTGTGAGCAAGCAGGAAAAGGCGCTGGCACCTTTGAATCCGGCATCCGAAAAGCACAGGGCCAGGTAGTGCCAATTAAGGAGCCATGCAGACGGTCAGATCAAAGCAGATGGCCGTGGAGTCTTCTGATAGCGCCGGAGCCAGTGCCCAAAGAGAGAGGAGCCCAGAATGGCACTTCAGTGAGGGGGCGAGGGGGGATTTGAGTGGCCCGGTCTCATCAGAGCCAGGGAAGTCGCCGGGAAGTGGCTTTCTGCATTAGAATATGCGTGTGCGGCTCAGCGCCCACGGGCTGCCTCTGCATCGCCAAAGGCCATTTTCAGGAGCCTCTGGCCCCTCAGTCACTGGCCTGCTAGTTAATTGCCACACGGACTTCATGACACATGGGCAGATAATATGACATTTTCGGTTTCTGTCACTAGCAAACGCCACAACGTTGCTTGCACTAGTTGCTAAGAAGCTGTCAGAACCCATTAGCAATTGGCTAAAGTCGCCCTATGGCATTTCCTCATAGCATCAGCAAAACGAGCATAAATCACCCACTGGAGCCTACTGCTATCCTAATGAGGCTGTAAGCTTGTTTATGGACTAGCATCATTTTTATGATTATTTCCACCTTTTCAGTTTGCCTTCATTTGGCGGCAGGAGAAGTCAGCTCCAGGAATGAAGTCACTGCTGACATTTTACAAATGTGGTTCAGAGCCGCTGCCTGCTGCCGTGTGGTCGGCCGGCGGTCCTCCAAGTTTGTTTAGTGATCTTAAAAATAAAAAAAGGAAATAAATCCTCCGGAGACCGCAGAGAAGTGACTGTATCATATTGCAGTGTGGATGGAAATGTGCAAGGTACAATTGACCATTGAGACTTTCCTCTGAGGTGGAGACGTTCCGAGATCAATTTTCCAGTTTTAGAAAGTGGAAGAGGTTAAACAATTTATTAAGATCTATGAAAGCTTTGCTTTGAGAATCGTCTGTTTTAGTATGCTCTCCTCCTTCCCCGTCCTCTCCATTTCCCTAACTTGTGTCAGGAAGGAGCGGGGTTTATTGTTTTAGGCTTTTCTGAACATGCACCAGTATTTACACTGGATTGAAAGCATTTGCTTCCAATGAAAATCTTGTCTTAGATTACAACCCAGCAGTGTAATTTCCCTCCCAGATGGGAGTAAAGTAGCTGTATTTGCCTAAAAACAGTAGGAAGAACAAACTGAGCATTAAGCCAAGGCTGTTTTTGGCTTGAGCTAATGATGTAATAGAAACCTTTTATTCGAGAGAGGTCACTGCCAGGGACTGAAGGGGGTGATCTGGCTCTTGCTTGAAAGGTTTCTCCATTGTATCTACATAAGTCTTCACTTAAAAAATTCTGTTCCTAATGCTTCTGCTTTCATACAGCAGAAATAAACAGGAAAGGTTCTGGTGAGTGTTACCCATGGAATGCAGAAAGCCTTCCTCTCCTAATGGAGTATATAATTCAGGTGCCCTTAAGGCACGCTTTCAGGAATTCTTTTGCCTGAGGTAATGGGAAGCTAAGGCTGCTTTAAGGCCTTGATTATCTATTGATGCACAAAGCTGGAAAAAAGTCATCTCCTCTGGATTATAGTAGATATTTCCATAAATTATCAATGAATTCTCTTCAAGGCAGGCACTAGGCATTGCCTGTTAAATTAATCTGAAGGGGTTTTGAGATAGAGAGAAAGGCTATTTTTTTTTTTTAAGGTGGAAAACAGTCATGGCAAGGTGATGAAAAACTGTGTCCTTAGGTTAGAAGCTTTTTAATCGATGATCTAGTAATATGTTTCTTTTCCTTGGTTACCTTTTGCATATTGAAAGTGGATTAGCCCATTGAAATTTTAAATGCTGTTGAGTTGTTTTCTTTTCTCATGTTTCTTTAATGAATTGTTATTTTATATGGTGAATTGCTTCTCTGAATAAAAAGCCTCTTTAAATATTGGACTTTCAAAGAATTTATTAGGCAAATCCAAGGGGACTCCTTATAAAACACTTGGTTATGCAAATAAAGGATCCTGTGAGGTGGAAGGAGTGGCGGTTTAGGGATGTGGGTGCCTGGCCCTGCCTGGACCACCAGCCCATCCCCCTTGGACGAGTCACCCAGAAGTTTCACAAGTACTTTCTTCATTTCTACCATGAAGGCTTGGGCATTGTGGATCTTTATGACCTTTTTCACTGAGAACACAGCTACAGTTCTGTGGACTTTTCACAGAATATACGATTTTTGTCAACAAAACTTTGAATAAAATTAAATTATGGATTTTAAATTGGTAAAATCAGTTAAAATGTTTTAACTTGGGGAAACTTCTAAGATGGTGAGGGACAGGGAGGCCTGGCATGCCGCAGTCTATGGGGTGGCAGAGAGTCAAACACGACGGGGCGACTGAACAACAAAAAATTGATAAAAATTCAACAGAAAAGTTTTGTATTTGTGGCATATGCTGTAATCCTAGGAGAAATGTTAAAATCAGTCTGTTACTCACCCAACAAAGTTTTTAATCGTCAACTCAGTCAAGGTAATTTGGGGGACAGTTTTCTTTTTGGAGGGATGGGGAGAGTTTCCTGAGGGAGCTCTGTTAAGAGCAGTGAATTAACGACAGGCTAACTACTTTAGATTCGACTGAAATAGCTTAAATCAAAATAGGGAGTTCTTTAATATCCTGTGATAAACGATATGGAAAAAAAACATGAAAAATAATATATATGTGTGTAACTGAGTCATTTTGCTGTATAGCAGAAATGAAACGCAACATTGTTAATCAACTATACTTCAGTAGAATTTATTTTTAAATAAGGAATTCTTTTTGTGTGTAGAATTTAGATAAAAGAAGCTAAGACTACAGAAATTCATGAAGCAATACGAAGGAATCTGAGGCTAGTTTCCCTGTATGGATTTGCCAGAGTTCTTTGGGCCATGTGGATGGGTGAACACAGGGAGTGTGTTAGCTTGTTGCTAAGCCTTGCCTCTCTAGCTCTTCTTTCTGGGTCAAGATCAACCTGTCCCATCTAAAAACCAGTAGCTTCCACTGAGAGAGCTGGTGTACCAGTCTGACAAAAGCTAAGCTATTTTTGTTCTAGGGTAGTAACTTCAGTCCACTGTTGTTTTCCTTTTTAACTTTTGTGCCTAAACTTCAAGTGTTTACTTTCCATTTGTACCTTTTGTCTTGTTTTTCAGGCAGTGTTATTACACTGCCTGAAATTTAACCTTTTTATCTTATTCAATATGACATTTTCAAAGGAACACTACATTTTTGATTTTGTGTCACAGACCCCAAAAATTATCTAGAAGAAACAACTTAAATGTTGTGACAAAAGTCAATGGAAAAATAGGATCCAGTGTGCAGGATTGTGTAAAGCAGGTGACTTTTCAGTGAGAAAAATTTAAATCTAGAAGAAATTTAAGAAACTGCCTGGATTATTAGAGGACTACAGTCCCGATGGACTGTTAATTTAACATCACTTAGTTGATTTCAAGTCATTGTTTTCCAATAAAACGATTTCAAGAGTTTTCCCCTTACTATACTTGAGGCTCTCTTTCTATGACAAGAAAAATTATATTCTATTTGAAGCATTCCTATGTCAAACTGCTTATATGATGGATTACCTACATTTCCACGGCCTACTTTAGTCTTAAGATAGATCACTTGCGGAAATAGTTGAGATCTTAAATGCATCTTCTTATAAGTCGACGTCAATGACTTTATGTGGGATTTGGATACTCAGGAAGGGACAGCGCCTCTACTCATGGCTTCCACCATATTTAACTCCCCAGTAGAAGTTACACTTAACATGTCTCCGCTATCCACATGTGAGTAGTTATCATAGCAACAAAGATACTAAGGAGATTGGGTATTCCCCTCCATTCCCTTTAACCTTTCCCACTGTTCCTTGGAAGAAGTTCCTTAGACCTGACTACTTTTGAGCCTAGACCTTGGTCTTTCTGTCTTGATTAAAAAAAAAAAAAAGAAAACAGTACCAAATAAACTATGAATCACTGATATTGCTCTTTTGGTTTTGTTTATATCCAAAGGCATTCTATTTGAATAAAGCATGTCAAGGTAGCATCAGTCAAAATTTGATTCACTATGTTTGCAGGTGATGGCTTGGACAACAGTGTAGCTTCCCCCAGCACAGGTGACGATGATGATCCAGATAAGGACAAAAAGCGTCACAAAAAGCGTGGCATCTTTCCCAAAGTAGCCACAAATATCATGAGGGCGTGGCTGTTCCAGCATCTAACAGTAAGTGGATTCTAAATGACATATGTAAACTAAATATGGACAATGAACCAGTTTTGATAGAAAAAAACATGGGGAAGAATGATCCCTCTGGACTTGGAATATTTCATAAATCACTGTGTGCCCACAGTTCTTACAAAAGTGTTAGCACTTGTTTCCTAGATCCATACCCCGAATGAGGAGTTTTATTTGAAGTTTGCTATTTCAATTTTGCTCACTTTTGTAAGTTATAAGGTTTAGGAGATCATGAACACTTGTAATGTGAAGTATGTATGTTAATGATGTTGCTTTTCTCAGTGTGACTCTTAAGTACCAGGAACCAGATCCCACTAAGAACAAAGTCAGACAAACCCCAAAGAGAAGGACTTAATTTCTTCCAATGCTTTACAATGGACCTTTATGGTGACTGGTCTGCAGAAATTTAAATCTTGCTGCAATGGCAGGATGCTCACGTAATTTGCTTTTAAGTGGTTTGAACGTACTGGCTGCCATTACAAAATGTTCATCCGAGTCAGAGCTGCACAGTGAAAGTTGTCCCTGCGTTTAGAACTGAAAAGGGAAACAGCAATACAGAGTCAGTCCTTCCTGTGTAGTCCCTAGCGACTTTTCAAGCCGAGTTAACAGTTTATATTGTCTGTGTGAGTATTGCTGTTTTCACTGCAGGAATTCTCCTGGAGATGTGAGAAACTGGAGATTTGGGGCTTTATGCTACTGAGGGGTTTGTTTTGTTTGGTTATTGTTCTGAATGGATTTCATGTTGAAAACACTTACCATCATAATATTTTGGTGGATATTTTTGGAAGTGCATACTTATTTAAGGACATCTAAGGAAGAAGATGACATGAAAATTTATGGATAAAGTAACATTGAAAATCAAAAACTTGTTGACCTGGGAGATTTTCAATAGTATGGATAAAGGGTGAATTTAGGCAAGTCAGAGTACAGACTAGCCTAAAATGAATGAATGTTAAAAAATTTTTTTTTTTTAATATTAGGAGCAGACCTTTTGGTACTGTTTTTAGGTTAGTTTGCCTTTCTTAAACTCATTTGTTTTTCTTCAGTATCAATGTTAATTCTCCATTGTCACTAACGTGTCCAGACCTGTTGACCCTCACATCCTTGCCCACTTTCAAAGCTATGTTCCTCAGTGACTTATACTGATATAGGGAGACAAACAGGGGATGTGGGAAGCCATGCTGGTTCAGCTCCTCTGGATAGAGAATGTGTCTTCAATAACACTCAAGACTATAAATTAATCCCAATTTTACAGCATCCCTAAATAATAAAAACTGAGAGCAGCAGAACTGAAAAATAGTTTCTTTCCTTTTCTTCTTCCCAGTATGATTCCAAACAGTAACTAGACTATGCTGACAGTTTTGGAATCAGCTTTGAGAATAATACCGGTAGTGAGTTGAAGATGTAGATGGTTTAGCTGATTTTAACATCATATGAGGTTGACCTAAAACCCGATTTGGGTGCCATTACTTGCCTGCCACTTGTTGCATTTATGTGGATGGTTTGAGATCTGCCTTTTGAAAGTTTGCTGTTGAGGATTATTGACCACCACCAAAGCGGGGAGGGAAGGGCTAGGGTCTAGAGGGCATAGCATGAAAAATAGTCTGGCATCTAAAGTCATCAAGAGATAAGAAGTGACAATTGGGCAAAAGTGCTGATGCAGCCACGTTGGTGTTTCACCATTAGAGTTAACCGACTAAACTCTGGACGAGTGGGGAGAGAGGACAAAATCAGGTTGATCCTGAAGTCACAGCCAAACCCTTTCTGTTTCCTGTACTAACAGCAAGAAAAGATAGACTTCATCAGACTCTATTTCAATCTGCAAAGGAGTTTTGGCTTCCCTTGAAGCTGAGGTGCCCCTGAATAAAATATAATCAAATATTGGTTCAGACAGAATCAGGAGAGAAAAGCAACTTCTCTTATTAATCCACCAGATTTCCTGGTTTTCTAGGTCATATCCTTGTGAAGAACCTTACCAAGAGCTATGTTATTTTAAACCTCCCCCCCCCCCCCCACACACACACTTTTAAAATGGCCAGCATGACTTTACCTACATTGCAATGCTCTTTGTGGTCCATATATTATTGGGGCAGTTGCAATAGAAATTATTCATGAACTGTCTGATTTTGTGGAGGTCCAGCTAATTTCCTTCAGGCTGGGGGTCGGTGCTGGCCTGTACCACTACCCCGAAGAGGGAAACCCATTTGTTCTGGTCTCCTTGGCATTCTAGGAATGCTCATAGACATTGTCTCCTGGTTTCCATTGGACGTTTCCACCCTCCTTCCCCTCTCCACTGCTATCTACTCATACAAAATATTGGTAATGCTAATGGTCTCTAAAAAGTAAAACCTCTCGTAATATCATCTAAAAAAGAAAACTGAGAAGATATATTTACATTTTCTCCCTCTTTCCTTAGCCCAGTGAGAAAGATCCCCCTCCATTCCTCTTCTCCAATTGCTGGAGTAGATTGATCTCCAGTTACAAGGAATAGCCTTCTCCTTGTTTCCTTATGCTTGAAGGAATGCACAAACTGTTTAGGTAACATTTATAGTCAAGAGCTGATTATAATAAGTGATATGAAAAAACCTATAAAGAGAGTTTTATTATTATTTGGCCAAATGTAAGTAACTACTGTTATCTTAGTGTTAATTCTTTAGCAAATTTATTTCAGATTCTGGAAGATTTTTAGAGAGGCATAATTCAATTGAAAGACTGTATACAAATTGTAGAGGGTCACATTCTTCTATATGATTAGTGCAACTTAACCAGGAGATTCTTTCTGGGGTCTTGCTAAATATAAAAGAGTAATTGAAACTCTGGCTAATTAAAACAATAGCAATCGCAGTTTATTAGCAAATTGTAAAAACTAATCTTTTAAATATCAAAAAGCATATTATAAAACCTCACACACCTTTTGGAAAGCAGTTTGCTGTTTTGCTTTTTTTTTTCTTTTTAAAATAAATGGGTCAATCTTTTCATTGAGTGTATTCAGTTAAAAAAAAATCTGCCTTTGAAAGGGCTTTCAGCATTTGTTTGTTAAGGGGAGTAGAAAAGCTCTGAATTTAAAAAAAAAAAAAAAAAAAAAAACTTTCTGGATTTGCACCCCAGCTGCATAAGAAAAATGTGCCTTTCTGTAGTTGGCTGCAGGTAGTTTTAATCAGTAGCATATTTTACTACTCCAAGGAGAGAACTAAAGCTTCATGCTTGGACTCATAGTCTCTAGCAAGCTAAACTGGACATATTTGTGTATTATGAAGACAATAAAAGAAAAAGAAAACAGGTTTTGAACTTTGGTGCTGATTGGGGTAAAAGGAAATTTTAGTGATGTGAATTTCCAGTTAGCTAGTTTTGATAACTAGAGGTCTCCTAAAAAAAATATATATATATATTGCCTGGAATTGAAAAGAGTGACTAACATTATTTAGATAATGAGAGAGAATTCAAAAGAAAATGAAAGTATGTATTATAGAAATGCTTGCATTTGCCTGAAGACAAATCACTGCAAACGATTAGAAAGTACTTAATATTTGGCTGTGAGTCACTATATAGTCACGATCAGTTCAGGGGCATATACCACATCAAGATATTTTTCCTTCCTTAAGGGTATTATTCCAACTGTAAATATAACATACTATGTCATAATGTTTAAGCAGGATGTGTTTTGCATATTACTGGTTATCTTGCTACATAGCATTACAAAGATACATGCCTAAGGGCTAGTAAAAATGAGGAGAAGGAATAAATACAATGTTTAAGGTAAAAAAAAATCAAGGATCTTTTGTCTGTTTTTCTACTCTAGCATGTTGCACACACACACACCTAAAATACTGCAATCTTAAATAAAATCTAAGTAGAAAAGCAGTTAATATGATTCTTATTTATTTAAAATAACGCAGTGACATATTTTCCTGTATGGAGCTATTGTGTTCCCTAGGAATCTGGAGAGTTAGGGAAAGTGGAAGTTGTCAAAATGCATACCTGTAGATTCATGTGAAGAAATCAGACAGGGGGTGACATATTTGACTTTCATTCACGTTCTCTTGGATTCCCCATCCTTTCACTGATCTTGAGGATTCCATTGGGTGCTATAGAGACAAACTTCATTTCTAAGTTATATACACATTTTGCTCTTTGAGTTTGTTTTCTTTCTTTCAACTTTTAGCCTGGAATTTTTTTATTTTTTATTTTTTTGTTGTAGCTAAATTTATGTCTCAGTTTCTGATTTATAAGACTTTCCTCTCAGTGTGGATAAAGCCAAAGTGAGGGGTTGTAGAATCTTCCAGGTTGAGAATTGCGTTGCCATAGAAACACTATTAGATGAAAAGTGCCCTGCGGGTCCGCCACTCTAAGGATGGAGTAAATGGAATTGAATTGGGAATTGAATGCTCTAGAAGAGACAGATGTTGTTTCATTGGTTTTGCTTTTGGTAACAAGATCTGGTGGAGCCATCTTAGTGTCATATCTCTGCTTGCAATTTTGGAAGAATTGCTCTATAAACATTATGAATTATTGTTACAATGAAAAAGTACTTCTCATTGGTATCCCATAACACATTTTGTTGATCAAGGTGAGTGGAAGGTCAAAAGGCAGAAAGACGTGCCTACAAGGAGGTACGTAGTTAGGCAGCAGATGGAATTTGCTCCTCTCCTCCCATTTCTATTTCTTTTCCTATCCCTCACCTCTATTCTTTGCCAGTTTTAACAGAAAATATTCTTATTGTGCCTTACCAGTTAGCATCCTTCAGCTAACCATTAGCCCTAAGAAGGTAGTGGGGCAGGAAGGCTATGTTCTTGAACTTTTGTCTGAAATGCTAGTCAGGGTAGTGCAAAGTACTTGGGGAGGACAGTCCAAACCAAGTCCTCTGTGTTCCTATGCCTGAGCCAAGGAGGGTGGCTTGTGAGGATGGCAGCTAAATTTTATCCTTTTTTTTCATTATGTGGTATCTACAGATACCTTATTAAATTAAGATACTTGAAAACTAGTACTAAGAAGTGAGATTTTTTTCTCCTTTCAGGTGCCTGTGTCCCATATCAAAATGAGCTTTCTGAAATTCACAAGAAGAATATCTTCACAGTTCTTACTTTTTTCTTTGATGTGGTTACCATTCACCTTTCCAGGCTTTAGTCATGATAATGGTCAGAGCTTGGCTTTGCTGAAACTAACACAGGCTTGGATGACAAATTCATCTTCCATTTAAAAGACCTCTGCTACTTTGGAGATTGTATATTTCAACTTTGGTTAGCTGGGATCCTGAAACCTTTTTCCCAATTGGGAATCATTTGTCTCAGGAAGAAAATGGAGTTATACATTATTTAATTACTTGGAGGTAATGTTGGAATGTCCTCATTCTTCTGCAGTATACATCATATAAGCTCTATTTTAATAATGAGATGAGTGGTTTCTCGATTCTGGGGCAACTGCTTTTTTCTTTTTCTTAGCTGGTTATTGAAATCCTAATGGGATGGGTGATGAATTTTCTTAGGTCAGGTAAACTGAAAAGGCTACAGCTGGAATTCTTCACCCAGAAGAATCGGAGTTAATACTAATGATCATTGTGAATTAGAAGATCAAAGGCAAAGCATCAGCCTGTTCTCCAAGTTGCTGCCCCAGAGGCCATTAGTGACCTGGCAGAGCTCCCTCCCAGCCTCTTGCACACCTCCTTGCCTCTGCCCCAGCCTTTTTTCCCCATCCTAGTTATGCACCTCTGACCTGGGGGAATTACAGTCCAGTCCGTTGATGAAGAGGGATGGGGAAAAACAATCAAAAGGGAAAACAAAAGTCCAACTTGAAAATTGCTCATTTATCCAGGTACATAGGACCCCTAAGCAGATGAACTCTGACTGGGGCTCTGTGAATTTCAGGGTGTGATTGAGATTTTTGTGCTCAAATGGTTTATTCATTTCACAGATGATTGGGGCCTTTATGTGGTACCTTATGTGAGGGACTTTTGTAGTATCTGGATGGCAATTTGTCAGATTATTCTAAAATTTTCATTTGTTTCCAAGACTAAGTTAAAAATATGCTGTAACTTGGTTTTCTGATATACTCTTAATTGGGTTGATTAAATAAAAGATTAGGTTCAAAATGGAAGTGCTCATATAAGCACAGTTTAAGTTGACAGTTGCTGATGCGTGTAACTGTTGGAACACTGGCTGGCCATTTACACTTCAACACATATATCAATATCATGTCTTCCAATTCCTCCTGGTGATGATATATTTTTGAAGGCAAAATACCAAACTCAGTCAATGAATGTGCAACTGCTGCTGCTGCTGCTAAGTCGCTTCAGTCGTGTCCGACTCTGTGTGACCCCATAAACGGCAGCCCACCAGGCTCCCCATCCCTGGGATTCTCCAGGCAAGAACACTGGAGTGGGTTGCCATTTCCTTCTCCAATGCATGAAAGTGAAAAGTGAAAGTGAAGTCGCTAAGTCGTGTCCGACTCTTTGCGACCCCATGGACTGCAGCCTACCAGGCTCCTCCGTCCATGGGATTTTCCAGGCAAGGGTATTGGAGCGGGGTGCCATTGCCTTCTCAAATGTGCAACAGCTCCTCCTCAATTTATCTTTCGAGTTAAAATTGGAGCGTTACGTACATATGTGTGAGTGTATTCACTAAACTAACTCAGTCTAGCCCTTAGGAAATTTATATAATATAAACTTGGCTTTTTACTTTCTCAGTGTTTAAGATTCTTAGTGCAAGTACTTTGGTTTAAAGAATGGAGGTTTGATGGAGAGAAAATCCAATGGTTTTGTTTTAGAAAGGATTCCAGTGTTTTGGTTTGGTCTGACTGGTTGGTTGTTTGCCAGTAGAAGTAAATCTCTATGTCATGGAATTTAGGAGATTTCACTTAACTTAAAGCATCCTCTGCACATCCCAGTCTTTCTTATTGAGGTGTGATTTTGACTCTGTGTACATATGTGTCCCTATGTGCTTGGGCATTTTTCTGTCAGACAAATCTCTCTGAACCCCTGCCATCCGTACCAGCACTAGTGGACAACTGATCCATTTTACTTCTTTTAATCCTCTAAATAGCTATGTTCAAGGCTCTCATTTTTCTGTTTCTGCTGTCTGGAAG
Organism: Muntiacus reevesi; assembly: GCF_963930625.1. NCBI lineage: Eukaryota > Metazoa > Chordata > Mammalia > Artiodactyla > Cervidae > Muntiacus > Muntiacus reevesi. The sequence goes on along the minus strand of NC_089251.1, from coordinate 40,051,313 downwards.
CCAATGCCAGAGGGTAAGCAATGAGTGGAGACCACATTTGCAATGGTCACAAAATTCTCTGGGTTATGGGCCAAGCTTATCTGAGCTATGATTACTAAATGACACGAGACAGCAAAAATCATTTTATTAAAGTTCCAAGGTAGTAACAATAGTGATTGTGCAGAGTCGCGTCAAAATGACTGCTATAGACAAGCGTGCTCATGTTTCAATACTGCTGGTCCCTCCATTTGCAAGTCCCGAGCCTGGTAAAGGTGGCTTTCCTCAATGGATTGGATACTCGGCTCAGTGTGTAGGAGCAGGAGAGAGCCCACAGACATTCAGATAAGGCATCCATTTCTTGGTGGGCCTACAGACAGCCTCCAAGGGCAAAGGAGCAGCTAAAAGCATTATGCCAGGAAATTGTCTAACGTTTCAAAAACCTTTTAGTTTTTGTGTTTTCTTGCTATTGCAAAATGCCTCCACTCAGCAACTGATAGCCCAGGAAGTGTGGCTCCCAATACAAGAAGTATTGCTCTATCTTCGGACACTCCAAAGAAAAGATGGGCATCACATGACTCAGTGTTATAAATGCAAACACCTTATGTTGGTTCATATTCAAAGGAGACATAAGTTACTTGGTTTTATGATGGATTATTCAAAATATTGGGAAATAAAGACCTTTGGTTTGATTTAAATAACTTGCTTGTATTTGAATGTCCTTCTGGTATTATTGCTCCAGAAAAAAAATGAGGCAATATAATATGAACTTAACCTTTTAGGTGTCTTTGCTTTTCAGTTCCTAATATTCTGCCATCAGTGTTTGTCTATTTTCACATTAACTTTGTTGCTAGCAGCCCCACAGAGCACTCTCCCGTGACAGGAATGACCTCTGAGAATTCGGTGTCCTAGGAAGTTCTTGGGACATCCAGAGGCCACGAGGTGTAGTCTGTTAATAGGAACACTCATCCTAAGAAAGATCAATGAGTGGAGAAAATTTCTATTGCAGTTTATAGAAGTTTAAGAATAATTCCTATCTCTTATTTAAAGAAAAGTCAGTTTTCAAACTTCTTGGAGGAGGAACTCCACAAAAATGACTTGATGTCATTCTTAAAAAGAAATGAAATTATCTCCTGCCTGCATAATGTTACTTGTTACCGAATTTTTAAACAATGATCCATTGATTGCTTGGATGTTTTGACATTGGATCATTCTGTCTTGTTAACAGCTAAAGGAAAAAATTGATCAAAAAGTTAAATTATAATTTGTGTTTCTGTGGTGCTTTATGTTTTTTTTAAAACTTATTAAGTTAAAAATAATTTTTAATTGATTGTTTATTTAGTTTTGGCTGGGCTGGGTCTTTGCTGCTGCGAGGGTTTTTGTCTCGTTGCAGTGAGTGGGGGCTACTCTCAAGTTACCCTGTACAGGCTACTCATTGTGGCGACTTCTCTTGCTGTGGCTCCCAGCGCAGGCTCAATAGTTGTCGTGGACGGGCTTAGTTGCTCGGCAGCATGTTGGATCTCCCTGGATCAGGGATCAAACCAGTGTCTCCTGTATTGGCAGGTGGATTCTTTACAATTCAGCCACCGGAAACCTCCTATTATCTTTATTAAAAAAAAAAAATTGGGGACCCCGCAATGGTCCATGTGATATCCCAGTTTGCCGACCAGGGGTGAAATCTGTGCCCCTTGCACTGGAAGCATGGAGTCTTAACCAATGGACTGCCAGGCAAGTTCCAGTGGTACTTTATAGTTTAATCTTTTCGTATACAGTGTACTCTTAATCCTATAAAGTAGGCAGGATGACAAAAATGAAGCTGAGAGAAGTTAATGAATTTTCTCAAGGTCAAAAGCTAGGAACTGGCAGAGCTGGGCATCTAGGATCTCCTGTCTTGAATGTGCTTTTTTTAAAATCATATTTCCTCCCAAACAGAGCAAATCAGATCACATCATTGGGAGTTCATAGTTATAATAATCTCACTTTATGAGTCAGCTGATTAATATTTTTTAAATAAAAATATGAGCCAGAATGTTTGGTATAAAACTTCATAGTACAATCTGATGGTTATTGGTAACTGAGTGTCAAGGATGGTCCTCTCCTATCTAGATTCTTTTTTCCAGATTTATCTGTGCTTAAAAAAGGCATAGCTGCAGCTATTGATACTTTATGCAATTGTAATCATTTATACATTGTTAGAATTTTAGACTTTATACAACTCTCCTTTCTTGCTTATGGAAGTAGGTAAATCTCTAGCCCTGTCTGTGACTAGCGATGAGTGATCGTGATTTGGAAGTGAGGAAATCTTTTTTCTTCCAATTCCTAGGTAAACCTTTGAACACAGAATTTAGCTCCTTGAAGATTTTTTTTCTTTTTCTTTTGCCTGTCACATGTTCAGGACGCCAAAGAGCTATGTCTTTAATTTGCTTTATGGAGATAGAGGAAACTGCTTATGCAGCCCCGATTACTCTTGAAACTACAATCCAACTGTCGTTTCTCAGCAAAGAAGGCTGCTAAACCCTGGAGAATTAAGCCACTGCTCTGGGGTATGACACTGAGGTCTGATCATTTTAAAGCTAGTAATAACCAGAATCCTAAAATTCTTATGAATAAAATGTAATTTTAGTAATGTTTCCATAAACAGTGGTAATGGTGGCATTTTAGTAGGCAGTGACATTAGTCACATCCAAATTGCACCACATTGGCTTTTAAATTACTCCACCTGTCTGTATGAATAGAATTTTCAGTGTAAAAGCAGAGAGACAGCTGCTGCTAACGTCTCCTTCTCCCGGTGCAGATGATGCTGGCAAATCTACATGCATAAAGGACTGGTTTGTGATGTAAAATGTACCTGACCCTGCTGGCTCCTGAGCTGCAGAGAAATACCTTTAATTACCAGTGGCTGTGTTTGGTTGTTGACATAAAAATGTCAGCTTCCAGGGGTGTAACCTCAGGTTCACTCCCTCTAGTCATGTCACCCACCGTACACACTTTTCCTTCCACCGACATCCGTAGTGAGATGGGTGAGTGTTTATCTTGATGTGTTTCAGAAACATGCAAGGCATTAATACTTAAAAGGAAAACATCTCATACTGTATGAACTTGATTGATGATCTTTCCATTGGAGAACTTTTAAAGATTAGTGGAATCGAGTTCCTTCTTTCTAGCCAGGATGAAAATACGGGATACTGTTTGTACCTTCAAAAGCTTTAACATCATTCATCTAATACAGATACACTTTCTCATGTGAGGATCATGGCCAGGCATTTCATAGAGTAGATAGAGCAGGTAAAGAATAGAAGGGGTTGAGTCTATCACTTTTTTTTTTTTTTTTTACCATATACCCAGGTTTCCTGTTGATACAGGATGAAGCTTTTTCTGGAGAAGCCTGTTTGCTCTTGACCTTTTGGTTCTGGTCTATTGTAACAACTAGATCGAAATAGAAGTGGGCCAGCCAAGAGGAGCCTCCTGTTTACAATGCCTGTTGCCAACGATGTATTTGGCGAAATGGTAAATAGAAGATATACTTGTCTGGCTCGTTTGCAGGCATTCTTTTTGACTTCTTTCACACAACTGGTGTTTTTGTGTTTAATTTAACAAGGAATGAGTAGTAAATGAAAGCTGCTGCCTGAAATCCCACTGTGAGCGTGTTTTGCACTTGGCTCCCCAGTGACAAGGCAATTTGTGAAATTATGTGATGGAGTAATTAGATGAAGCCAGGGCTCCTGATTGTTGCCATGCATATGTGGCGAGGGTTTGTTGCGAAGAGGGAGGGAGAGGGAAAAAAATAGATTATTACCCTGGCAAGTTGGCTCAAAGCTTCTTCATTTATTTGTAAACAGAATATTTAGTGACCGCATAGGAAGTAGCTGTAATCACCAGCTCATAAAGAAACCACAGCAGAGCTTTTGGATTTTTGCAGAGTGCTCATGTAAAATTTAAGCTGGGAGGCAGAATCCCTGTTAATGTAATTAGGATCTAATTTACCACCCTTTGCACACAGATGTAATAATGTCTAGATATTTATTCTATCTTTAAGCACGTTACGTATACCTCAGTGCAGCAGTTACTGAACAGAAACAGGTGTGAGCACTTCCCTAATTCGTTTTTACACTGTAAACACATAGCAATTTAAGGGAAATATTTACCAAAAACGAGGGGAAGGAATGTCTGCAAATGAGGCAGTAATGGACAGTTGCCCTTTATGTACTGATGGATTTCTCAATGGTTAAGTAAATTAAAGCAAATGCTAGAAAAATCAATAGGCCAGCATAGTCTTGGTTTTGCCTCATAGACTTCGGGACAGAATGACAGATGTGGTGTCTATGACCCATTTAAGTATTAATGCCTGAAAAACTGCTTCTGCATGCAAGGTTATATAGGCTTTGAAACATTCCGCTATATTACATTACAGACAATAATATTTTTAAGTATATACGGAATTTATACGTTCCAGTGAGGTTGTTCTTATGTGATACATTTATACTGGAAGATTAGTTGTTGCAATAGCACCTATAAATCAGTTTTGAATGTTCCCACACAGAAACATCTTCATAAGGCTATAGTTGAAAGGTAAAGATGATGTATATCAAGCTTCCATGTCTGGTGAAGTGAATATGCTTCATAACACTCTATGTGGAAACCAAATTAGATTTAATTAAGGGGTAGATGCTCAGAGCCTTTGGGGGAAAAAATCTGTAAAAAACCACTGAAATGTCGCATTAGAATTCAGTTAGTCTCCAGTGCTCGAATGCTATATTTTACATTTGTACCAACATGGATCACATGTCAGATAGGTCAGCTCTCACAGCATGTGGAATTTCAGAACTGTCCTAATGTTCTTAGTGGTAGGTATTGACCTCTGAGAATGAGGAGGTCAGCCTTCTGGTAGCATCACAGAACGTGCATTCCCCCATCCATTGCTCCCATTACCAACGTGAAGAGAAATGGTGGAAATACTCTCCCAGGGTTGGATTGTTGATTACTAGAGACAGGAAGAAAAAATGTACATGAGTACTGGCTTCAGGAACCAAAGCTGATTTTCAGACCAAAATAAAATGGAGGATTGAACTCGTTATGTTGGTCATTCAAGGAAAAGGTGCCTTTTGTTGCAGAGAAAGTTGTCTTGGCTTGAAGTGTCCTGTTTACCTTCTTATGCTGAGTGAATTCAATCATTCCTTCCTTCTCTGTCCTTGACAAAGCAGACCTGGGCCAGCCTGCATCTGGGTTTTTTAAATTGGTATTTAAAAGTGATATTGTGGGATTTCCCTGGTGGTCCAGTGGGTAAGACTTCACCTTCCAATTCAGGGGGTGTGGGTTTGATCCCTGGTTGGGGTGCTAAGATCCCACACACCTTGTGACCAAAAAGCCAAAACATAAAACAGAAGCAATATGATAACAAATTCAGTAAAAGACTTTAAAAATGGTCCACATGAAAAAATATCTTTAAAAAAAGGCATTGCACTTTTTAAAGGTGATACTGTGATGAACCAAATTCTTGGAAACATTGCTAGGTTGGAATGATGGTGAGAAGTAGCATATTAATTTAGGTTTCTAAATGGAAGATATTTTCCTGATTTTTAGTCTTCATACAATAGAGTATGTGTAACTACAACATTCCTCTGAATCTGGAAATTTAACAATGTACATGTTTGGAGGTTAAACTGAGGCGTAAATAGTAACTTCACAAAAGTCTACCATCTAAAAAACTGGGAAATGGAAATTACTATGGAATTGAAGATTCCTTTGCTTCTTCAAAGCAGTGCTTCTTAAACTTTTATGTGCATTCCAGTTATCTGGGAATCCTTTTTTGCATGGAGATTCTCAGAGGGATGGGACCTGAGAATCTGCATTTTTAATAAGCTCCCTGCTGCTATTGGACTGCAGACCAGACTGTTCATAGCAAGGATCTAAGGAACGTGAGCAAGATAACAGATTTTTAAATGGAAAGATAATTGTTTCTCTCCATCTTTGATTTTTTTATACTTTGATTTTCCCCCCTCTAATCTTGAAACAATGTATTATTTTTATCACATCTATTGGACTAAAGTGTTTTCTTTTTCCTCTGCTAACTTTCAGTTCTTTCTCAATGTACAAGACCTTTCTTTTAATTATCAAAGAGTTTTTAAAAGATAGACTTTATGCTTTAGAACATTTTTGAGTTCATAACAAAACTGAGGGAAAATGAGCTAGGTTTCCCATAGACCCCTCCCCCCACCAACACATATGGGGTTCTTCCATTAGCAGGGCCCCCCACCCAGAGGGGTTCATTTCTTACAGTGGATGAACCTACACTGACACATCAGTGTCACCCAAAGTTCAAGGTTTCCATCAGGGTTCACTCTTGGTGTTGTACATTCTATGGGTTTGCACAAATGTGTGACATGTTGTCCATCATTATAGTATCATATGGGGTAAATTTATGCCCTAAATGAGTATCACAGTGTTTTCATTGGCTGAAAGCTCCTGATAGATCAAGGGCTCTGCAGATGTACTGTATTTTTCTTTGGGACTTGCTGACAGCACACTTGTGTGATAGGATGGGTGAAATGGTAGTTCTGAAGGTTGGACGTTCCAGATTCTCACTCTGCCCATACTTGGCGCCGGTGCTCTGGTGACAGTGTGCAGGGATGGAAGTTATCACAGGGAGAGAGCAGCATGTGCATTGCTCTGCTGGCTCTCAGATTCTTACTTTAGCACTCCAGATCTGGTACGGGCTTCCCAGGTGGCGCTTATGGTAAAGAGTCTGCCTCCCAGTGTAGGAGATGCAGGAGAAGCTGGTCCCATGCCTGGGTAGGGAAGATCCCCTGGAGAAGGAAATGGAAACCCACTCCAGTATTCTTGCCTGGAGGATCCCATAGACAGAGGACCCTGGCACGCTACAGTCCATAGGGTTGCAAAGAGTCAGACACGACCGAAGCGACTTAGCACACACAGATCTGGTAGGCTTTGTCAGCGAGGAAGCAGCAGAATCACCAACTACAGAAACAATACTTTCATTTGAGGGAGAAATGCTTTTGTTCCTAGTCCTGCTAACCAACTTCAGTCTGCTTCAGGAAATCCTTTTGTATTTCTGCTGCCTAGTATACTTTGTCTGCCATGGGCACTCTCATATTTCACAGCATCCTGGAAGATGAATTTGTTTTAAAAATTGAGCATCCAAAGAAACAGTCATCCAAGTCCAGGAAGCGCAGAGAGTCCCATATAGGATAAACCCAAGGAGGAACACACCGAGACACATATTAAACTGACAAAAATTAAATACCAAGAAAAAATATTAAAAGCAACAAGGGAAAAGCAATAAATAACATACAAGGGAAGAAGGAGCATCCAAAAAGTATATTCTCTCTAGTTGGGCTAAGATCTAAAGATTATTATAAATAGCACATACCTATTAATCATTGCTTAGTGGGTAAATTCTCTCACTCATTAGAGTTCACAGGCTGGATGTAGTTTCTTGAAATTAGGTCGTTTATTTTGGTCTAAGTCATTGAGGATCAAAGGTCACAAGGAATCCAAAAGCCATTAGTCAGGGTTCTTTTCTGGACCCCTTAGATGTCATTGTGCGAGTCACCCATGGCAGCCCGGGCCTGGCCTGCTGTCAGGGAGCTGGCAGGGTGCCTACTTTATTTCCAGTTTGCATAGATAAAAAGCAGAGCAGCTACTCTCAGAATCACTCTAAAAATAAGCTTACATAAAATCTCCATTTGAAATACAGTATGTGTGTGCCCCTGCATGTGTTCTCTTATGGAAACCAGGGGCCCTGGAAATCAAAATTAGGAAGAGAGGCATACATTTGATGGCATCGTGGATTATCCTTTGTTTTGGTGCAGGCATTTATAATTCATTGCGAAGCTAGGGAAGACCAGATTCTCACAAAGAATTGTAACGACAAAGCAAGTGTTTTAATTTGCGAATGTAGAGTAGAATAAGGAAATCGCTTTAGCTGTTGTCAAAAATGTATATTGCCATCCCCTCTTGATAATATTGAACTACATTTGACAGTAATGAGTTTATGTGTATCAGGAGTGGTGGGCAAGAGATGTAGTCAGGTCGATTCATTTACTCCCCCCATTGAGCCCTGTGGGTCTTGGGTCCACACCTTGAAGTGAAAACATCATCAATTACCAAGACGACAGGCACCCTGGACTTACTCCCTGAAAGAGTTCGTTTTAGACCAGAAACTGTGAGCACTCAGTAACATTCATCAGTGTGCAAGAGAGTGATTGAGTGGGGTGAATTTTCAAGGAAAAAAGGCCAAATTAACATGTATGTACATTAATTTTGAAAAATCCAGCTGTAAGCAAGTATCCTGTTTGATTTGAAATGATTATTGAGTATTTTGCATGTGATGCTACAGTTAATCATTATACCCCCACTTCACAGATGGAACATTTAATGGAAGGATGTGGGCTGGAAAAGTCTGAAGATCTACCAGAGGTCTTTGTGTAGGATAAAGTAGAAACTGGAGAAAAATTCAGTGCCTTAATTGTCAACCTGTTGGGTGTCACTACTTCCAGACTTTGAGACTTAAGATAGTGGTTTGTTTTTGTTTTTGAAACATTGACTAGATCTGGGGATAGCCGAGGCAGAAGTCCTCATGACATCATCAGGGCCGTGCCTTTGCCACACTCACTCAAAAGCGATCACAGCTGTTCTGGGGCATCACCCTGCATGGGTGCCGTGCTGCCTCTAAACTCTCTGTGGTTCTGACACCTGTGCTACTCAAATGTGTGTGGTGGCAGGGAGGGGGAAAGGATTATGTGGCATCAGGATGAAGACAGGGCTCTTATCTGAAAAGTACCTAGAATTGTTTGGTTTGTGCGGAGAGATGGCTGGGATGTTTTCCATGACAGAGTGACCTAATTCCACGCACAGTAGGAAAAAGGACCTTCCAAATCTGCTTTTTATTTTTCCTCATCATGATGACTGAAGTTCAGGCCGCAGCTACCCTTCTCTTTGAATAACAATATAAATTGGGCCATTCAGTTATTTTTTTTTTTTGAGTATAAATACATGTTGAGTGCCTACTATGTGCAATGCCCTGTGTACATCTGGGAGCTTTCTACACTCTTTGAAAAGAGCATAGACCTAGTTGGTGGTGCAGGTTGCAAAAAGAACCAGAGTGAGGAGGACAGTTTGAAGACAGTTACAGCCATTCAGTCGGGAAGGTTTTGGTTGTGAGAGTGTAAAGAAATGGATGGTGGGGAATTCCCTGGTGGTCCAGGGGTTAGATCTTCGTGCTTTCACTGTGGTGGCCTGGATTGGATTCAATCTCTTGTCAAGGAAGTAAGATCCTGCAAATCATGTGGCACAGCCAAACGGGAGGGTGGGGGTGCAGGGGGAGAAGAAATGGATGGTGGGAAATATCTTGGAGGTAAACTGGGCATCTCATAAATAGAAACATTCAAAGCTGGCTCATGGTGTACATTCATGGTGTATGTGTACCATACACTGTGCTGAGTGCCAGAGATATGCCAAGGTGGGTGCTCGGTGCCATGAGTATAGAGAACTTACAAATAAAAATAAAACGACTAAAAGTCAGTCTGTTTATTATTATCACCATGCACTGGCAATTCTAAATAATATCAGTGAATACAATGTTCTTTCAGGCTGGGGCAGACTTCCCCTACCCCGCCCCAGCATGGTAGGCCTTGCGAAGCACTTGCATGTTTCATCTCACAACCCACAATGATCCTCTAAAGGAGAGCCTCCTAGTCGCTCTATTTTATTGTTAAGGAAATCAAGATTTGGAGAGATTAAACATCTTGCCTGCAGTGGCACAGTGAGAAGCAGGGACTGGATTTTAACTCCAACCCATCTGACTCTCAGGCCTGTTTTCATAACCACTTATGGGGAGACATTTGGTACCGAAGACGTTCAAAGGCGATTTCCCTGTTTCACGCTGGCAGTTCCGGAGCTGGAGTCTCTTCCAGGGAAGAAGGAAAGTTAGAAGGAGGAACTCGTTTTAGGGGAGGGTGGGGAGCTCAGTATGGGGCACCTGTGCTTCTGGTGATGGTGGGGCACCCTCGTGAGTTGTGTGGTCAGTAGTTGGAAGTGGAATGGCTGTGGCTTTGATGAGAGCACAAGGCTTAATGTTGCCTCCACCAAAGCTAGAGATGGAGATGAATCATGGACCCAGAGAGCGCTGAGAGAGAAAGGGAGGAGGCAGGAGCAGAATTTGGGCAATGCCTCCCTTTAAGGGCTGTCTGGAGGAAAAACCTAGAGAAAGAGACAGAGGGGCAGGCACGAAGTCTGTCGAAAGTGGAGGTGGGCTGCAGTCATCTCTGGGGACCCTTCTAGCTCCAATACATTAAATACTAAGAAAAGGAAGGAAGGTCCAATGATGAGAAAGTCAGGGTTGATTCCCAAATAGAACCCATCATGGTCCCAAACTGTCTCCCCTTTCTGTCATCCTCATCTCAGTTAACAGCATCACCATGGACCCAAAAGCTCCAGCCAGGAGCCTCAGAGTCAGCCCTGAAGGTTCTCTCTTTTCCCCACTTCACAGATAGTTGCTTACTCCCTGAGTTCCATTAATTCTCCCTCCTAGACATGTCTCCATTCTCTTATCCTCGTCTAGTCCCGCTGCCAGAGCCTCCTTGTCTTCTGCTTACACATTTCCCTAATCAGCCTCCCTGCCTCTAATCAATGACAATTGTTAAAATTGATTCCTTACAAGCAACCCCCATTTTGCCAGTTGAGTGATTTTTCTGAGCCAGATCTCACCCCTACTTGAAATCTTGTAATATCTCCCCATTGTCCTTAGGATACAACACCCTCAGCCTGCCATTCAAGGGCTCTTGAAGTCAGACACTGACCCCCTGAGCACCCAGGCTTCTCTTTCCCTCTTTCTTCACGTGCTTCCCCGACAGGAAGTGCTAAGTGGTCCTGCACTCTGCACTCTGGCACGTGCTGTCCCTCATCTGGAGCCTCCATGGCCCCTTTTCCACTTCACACTTTTCCCTGAATCCTTAACATCTTATCTCAGCTGTCACAGCTTGGGGAAGCAATTCCTGGTTCTTTCCAGGAGAAAGGAAAACGGCCCCTGCCTCCAGATCCATAGCACCTTGATGGTCATCTGATAGAGTGTACTTGTCACGGTGACTGTTTATTTATGAACTGCCTCCCTCGTAAATAAGATGATTGAATCTTTCACCTCTGTATCTTCAGAGCCATAAGAGAGATGCTTGATGATATTTATTGACCAAATGCATGAGCAAAGTTTCAAAATAGAGGCAATCAAACCCTGAGAAGTAGAAAGACTGGAAGAGGTCCTGGTATGGGGATTAGGAGATCACCAGTGACCTTTGAAAGACCTGTTTCAGGTCTTTGGAAGAGAAAGAAGCTGTATTCTGGGGCATATGGGCAATGTGACAGTTGAGGCTTGCAATTGATTGAGGGGTAATATACAAAGGGTTACAATTTGGGCAGGAGCAGGAGGAAGTGGTAACAAGAGGGAAAAGTTTCTCTCTTTTTTTAATATTTAGGAGAAGGGAGATTTGATCCTTTACACATAGCATACAGCTGTCTTCCATGGAATTGCTACTATGTTCCATACAATTTGTTAAAACCCAGCCTAATTAATTACTTAGGCAATAGAGCAGGAACCTTTGAAGATAAATGTAGAAAAGAACTGATTAATGTAGCCAGGATCAAGAGCAAGTTAGCAGTAGAGGTTTAGTGGGGAGAGTGATGGGATGGCATCTGAGAGCATGCACTTAGTACCGAGTGTGAACCAGGAGAGGAAGATGAAGGCAGGGAGGTTTATAAATACACAAGAGGTGGGTTTTGGGTACTCTTCCCCTCCTAGTTCTGTTAGCAGACCAGGAGGCAAAGTCAACTGCTCAGTGTCCCAGGAGTAGGATTTGGAGCTAGAGGAGAGTGGGAGTCATTTGGGAAAAAAATGCTGTTGGGAGCACAGTACACAGACCAAGAAAAGGAAAAGAAAGAAAGAGTAAAGAAGATAAAAGGACTCTCACAGTGCAGTTGAGAGTACATGTATAAATTGAAATAACACTAGTCATCACACTGTGACCAAGTCACCACACTGTGACTGGCTAGACTTTTAATAGATACGTTTCATAATCAGCTTGCTTTTCCCATGGTAAAATTAAGGCAAAATAATGATTTTTAGTAGTTTTCCACAGGAAAAATAATTGCGTTTTCTATTCTTTAAAAATTTGTCTCATGGGGCAAATTCGTTGAGCTGCAATATGAACTACTTAAGTTCTTACTATCATGTACAGGTTGGTGAACTTGAGATTGCATTAAAGGCTTTATCTCAGTTTTGGAGGAAGTTATCATGCAATTACTGTACATTATCTTTCAGTGCTGGTTGTATGAGAAGTTTGCAAACTTGTTATTGATAACCTTTGAACGCAAGTTCAACAAAAACCATGCAAATGCAGCTGTCTACTAAGATAAAATTTCTTTTCTTACCATGATATGTGAGAAAGGAGGATTTTAAATTTAACTACAACAAATCAACACAGTATTTTAAAACACTGGAGCAAAACTGTAAAGGTTAACAAGTAAAACAATATCAGGTATGACAATATCAGGTATGCCTCTGCCAGAGGCCTGATCTTTAATAGTGGACAGGAGGGGTGGCTGGCTTGAATAGATTCCTTTAGATTTGTGAGTTGAAGTTGAATTGATCTTGACATCGCTCCAAAAGCATCTACTATTGTCATTTTGGTTTGATGGTAAATGAAATACACCTGGTTTCATGAAATAACACAGTACCCCACACATAATGAGCAGCTCATTGTCATATATAAAGAACGTTTGGCTCAGTGCAAATGGCTAGTCACAGATGACTCATGTGAAGGGTTGCTGTTTAAATAGAAAGGACTACTGGCATGCAGACATACTGAAAGGAAGATAGATAGATAGATAGCTTATTGGTTTTTCAAATATGGTTCCAAAAAAAAAATCTAAGAATAAATCTCCTATTCCGTACTGCAAGGCAATGTCATGACAATGTTGGAAAGCCAGCTCTCAGTAGCTGGTTTACTGCGGGCATCTCTGCCCTTGTCTTTGGGATTACCAGAGTGCCATGTGCACGGTCACACAATGCATAAAGGCGTGGGTCATTTCTCGGACAGATAATTGAACATTAATACTCGCTGACATTGTTGGAGGCATGATATGTCAACCTGACAGAGCCTGTGTGCTTACATCTGCTGATTGGCTGCGGACGGGGGCTCTGCGTGTCAGGATCAGACCCCAGGCCTGACTGCAGCGGGGCCAAGGATGACGCAGCCATTAATCACGAGCTGCCATCTTAGGCCACTACAGTGTCGGTAAAATCACTCTACATCCTGTGTGTCGCTGGTGAATCGCATCTGTTGTGTTCTAGAGTTTCAAGGGATGGCTCTCGGTAAAAAAACACTTGACTTTTGGTGTGTGTCATCTCACCAGAATGTTTAATGGGTCAAATACCTCCTTCCCTTCTTTCTCTTCCCTCCGTCTCTTCTTTCCTTCTTTTCTTCCTTCCTTATTTCCTTCTCTTTCTTTCATCCTTCCTTTCTCTTTCCTCTCTTTCTTTTCTGAAAGTAGCCAGACATTTTGAATAAATGGGCACGTTTTAGGGGCTGACAGGGAGGTTCTGAGGTGGCGTGCCTTTTGTTCCCATGGGAACTGATTTTGATGAGCTCCTGGTGTCCTGATTCATTATAGATATCCAGTGTAATGAAGAAATCGGACAAGAATTAAACTGAAGTTACTTGCTGTGATTTATTTTTTTGATTCTCAACAAAATATTAAACCCCGTAGGCAGATTTCTGAACAGAGGAAAAAGAGGTTTATGCAATTATTTTCTTATCCTCGAAATCACATGAGCAGCACCTTCCTGCCTCATTTATAATAAATCTTTAGTGAGTTAATCCCATTGCTTCAGTAATTCCACAGCTGACGCTTTACTGAACATGTAACCATTCAGAGGAAAGACACAAACAATCATAAGACCCAATCGTGCCTTCTTAAATTTGAGGTACTCTAGTGGTAGTTACTCTGTGTAGGTTTCCACTGCATAAAGTGGTATAAAGTAGGGCTCCTGAGAGTAGCCATTATCACATATTGGTTAACATCATGGATTTTTAAAATCCCAATTGCGTTGGAACCATGAAAAAAAAAGCTTTCATCTGTAAAATCTAGTTTCCCTTTGTTATTAAAATAAATGAAGCCATTAAACAAAATATATGCATATAATACTCGAGTTCATCATTTGGCATCATCAGAATGACAGAACTTTGCATTTTTAAAAAATCAGGGCTGCCACCTTAGAAGATTTGATGTAAGGTGCTGATTCAAATATGCTAGAGGTTTCTGAAACTTTATGCCTTATTGCATACATTTTTCTCTTTAGTTTGCCTATTTATATATTTATCTGGACCTTCTTAAACAAAAAACAGAATTCTGTTTAAGAAGGCTGAGAAAATAAAATGATAGCACCACCCCATTTCCAACCTTCAGAAACCTGTGACCAAGTGAATTCATTGTAACTATTGATGAGATCCTCTTGTGAATGTGCTGGAACTGAAATAATTTCCAGATACTTTTATTTCCAAAGGTTTGTTTTTAATTACAGTGGCATTTGGTTGGCATGCAAGGGTGAGTTCTCACTCTTGATCTAGCCTAGCTGGAGCCCAGGCCAAAAGATTCCCTGCTCCCTTTTCTCGAGAGCACACTTTTCTGCCAAATGTGAAGCTCATCCTCTGCCAAGGAAGGTGGGCGAACTGCCACTTCTGACTCCCAGCCACCGAAAGACAAAGGCTCCCAACGCCCCTACATCTAGTGAGTGAGAATGGGTGTCACACCTTGAAGGTTCCAGATTATTGATTGTTTTCCCCATAGACTTGATATTATGGAATATTTTCTCAGTGACTCAGTTTGTCCCCAAGGGTGATTTAGGCACTTACAGGAGTGTGTGAACCCTTGCAGGCCACCAGAGGCCGTTTAAGTATCCTTACTTAACTGTCTGAGGCCTGAACACATCTACACTGTCTCACCTCCTACTTAAGTGTTTTCTTTTTTTACACTCTTTTAGTACGAACATAGTAATTATTTATTCACTTCCGTGTGAAGTTCAAATAAATTCAAGGGGGTTGTCGCTGCATATAAAACATCTGATAGGGAAAACATGGCCTCCCTTCTTCTAGCAGGACCTGCTATAGGATTTTTAGAGAATGCATACATCCTCCATATAAACTGTGCATATTGAAAATGCAGGGCTTCCAGAAGGCTTAGAAGAACTTCAAGATGACAATACCAGCAAATGAAATCAGACATGGGGCTCTTTTGTGTGGGGGACCCTGTGTGATTGCCTTTGAAGCTGCCCTGTCTTTAGATATCCTGGAAGTGATTGTCTAAATAAAGAGAATTGTAAGAAAACATTAAAACCTAACAAACACTAGAAAAATAAATTTCAAGGATTACCTAGTCAGACCTTCTTCCCTACAAACTGAGAAAAAAAAAAAAAAAAATATATATATATGTATATACGACGTTTAGTTAGATTAGCCCAACCTTGCAAACTTGCATGACCTTGCATGTCAAATTCATCTACGCTTTACTAAGCCCTCCATCCAGGCCAGCCACTATGCCAAGCAATTCAATGTCTGTTGTGTCATTTGACCCCTGCTGGTTTTGTCATCCTTGTTTTCACTGATGAGGAGGCTGAGGCTCAGAGACTTGAAATACCTTGATCAAGGTCACCCAATTCGTGTGGGTTCCTCAAGACTTGAGCTTCAGTTATCTAGTTCAATTTGGTATACCTAATGGCACCTCTTGAAACCAATAACTCTTAAAATGTTTTCCTTTAGATTTGCTGTTTGTCAATGTATAACCACATCAGTGAAGCAGAAATGGACTTGATGAGCACTCTCCTGACCTGCCCAGGTTAATGGCTCTCTACATAGGCCCAAGTCCTCCTAGGAAGAATTTTAGGAGTGGGGGAAATTAGGCCTCTTGTATATGTTATTAACAACCTCATATCACACATGAAATGGCAAGGAAAGACACATTAAATAAAATAAGATTGTCTAGATGTTTCAAAGAGAAACAAACTACTCTGTCATTGGTTAGTGAAGTTAAAGTTACTCAGTCGTGTCCAACTCTTTGTAACCCATGGACTACACAGTCCTTGGAATTCTCCAGGTCAGAATACTCCAGTTGGTAGCCTTTCTCTTCTCCAGGGGACCTTCCCAACCCAGGGATCGAACCCAGGTCTCCCACATTGCAGGTGGATTCTTTACCCGCTGAGCCACAAGGGAAGCCCAAGAATACTGGAGTGAGTCGTCTATCCCTTCTCCAGTGAATCTTCCTGACCCAGGGATCCAACCAGGGTCTTCTGTGTTGCAGGCAGATTCTTTACCAACTGAGCTATCTCTTTCCCAAAGCCTGTTGTAGAAGGGACTAATGCCATTATTCAAGACCTTTTTTTAGCATTCCTACTTAGATTACGTATGTATGTTTTGTTAGAAATGATGACAGCCATTTTGAAAGATGTTCTGTTTCATCTGATCTTAGTCTGAGTTTTTTGTTTCACCCTTTGTGTATAGACCAATGCATGTTTACACAGTAAAACAGAGGCTGGACCCATGGTAGCTTTCATTGTAGAGGTCAACTCGTGGTAGCTTTCTGAAAAACATGGCTCCAGCTCTTTGTTTTATCATTACAAGATTAACTCTGAGCTTCATAAGTGTGTCAAGAGAACAAGAATGAGAAGTGAGAGCCTGACCTCCAGGCCTGTGAGCGGCAACTTCCTGGCCACATAACTGCCATGTCCACTCTGAGTTTTATTTTTTCGTCTATAAAATGGAGGCAGCTCTACCTATGCTGTCAACCTGACCAAGAAAGTATAAGGCTCAAATTTCATGAAATATAATAAAGGTCTTTGACAATGTGAGGTGTTATACAAATACAGAGGACATGAAAGCTCACCCAAACGCATGGCTTAAAAAAACCACTTCAAACCGGCTGTTAACTTTTTGTTTGTTTGTTTTTTATCAGATTATGTTCCATTATAGTTTATTACAAGATATTGAGTATAACTTCCTTTTCTATATAGTAAATCCTTGTTGTTTATCTGTTTTGTATAGAATAGTTTGTATCTGGTAATCCCATACTCCTAATTTATCCCTCCTCCTCTTCTGGTAACCATAAGTTTGCTTTCTATTAATATATCTGTGAGTGTGTTTCTGCTTTGGGTATAGATTTGTTTGTATTATTATTTCTAAAATATTTATTTATTTATTTGGCTGCTCTGGGTCTTAGTTGTAGCATGTGGGATCTGATTCCCTGACCAGGAATTGAACCCCAGCCCTCTGCATTGGGAGCACAGAGTCTTAGCCTCTGGACCACCAGGAAAGTCCCTGTATTATTTTTTCACACATAAGGTATATCATATAGTATATTTGTCTTTCACTAAGAATAATACTAAGTCCATCCATGATTGCTGCAAATGGCAGGATTTCATTATTTTTTCTGACAGAGTAATATTCCATTATACACACACACACACACACACATCTTCTTTTTTTTTTCATTTATTTTTATTAGTTGGAGGCTAATTACTTTACAATATTGTAGTGGTTTTTGCCATACATTGACATGAATCAGCCATGGATTTGCATGTGTTCCCCATCCCGATCCCCCCTCCCGCCTCCCTCCCCACACACATCTTCTTAAGTCAACCTGTTGATGGGCAATTGGGCTGCTTCCATGTCTTGACTATTGTAAATAGTTCCTATGAACATTGTCATGTATGTATCTTTTTGAATTAGAGTTTTTGTTTTTTTCTGGATATAGACTCAGGAGTGGAATTGCTGGATCAGGAGTAGAATTGCTGGATCACCTGGTAGTACCATATTTTAGTTTTTTAAGAAACCTCTATACTGTTTTCCGTAGTGGTTGCCCCAATTTACGTTCCAAGTTAACTTTGAGTACCCTTATTTCTGTCACCTTTATCTTGTCATCCTGTTGGTGACAGGTCCCACTCTTTATCCCACTCATCTAAGATGTTCTAGGAACGTCTGTGGGCTCTTTGGGAATGCCACAGAAAAACATCCACAGCCCTGTGGGCATTTCCCTGTGTGACTGAGGAAACATAATTTGGGGAACAAATACTGGGGATCTGCCCAAATTTTGACTAAGACTCTTCCCTCTCCTATAATCCACTCTGGAGACAGACAATGAATTCACATCAATAAATGCTTTGGGGAGTTAAAAGGGGTTTGCTTTAAAAGGTTCATAAAGATAAAGGTAATCTTATTGCTAACACAATTTAAAGTTTTTAGTTTTTCTTTTTTTTTCCTTAAAGGGAAATTCTCTTTAGTTTGATTGCAAGGTAAGAATTTTGTTGCTAACCAAGATAAAGTATAGTGCTGAATAATCTCTTAAATTAAAAATTGACGTGTATGTTACAGAGAATAGAGATAATTAAATAGTTTAGACTACAGTGGGTAAAGGGGAAAGAATTTTCATAAAAATTAGCTAAGCAAAGGTAAATTGTGTTAGAATCTTAACTTCAGATCAGGGTGCTCTGCTATTTGGCATACGTTGAATTGATAATGCCTGTGTGTTAAAGAATTCTGGTTGTTTCTTTGCCTCTCTCACAGCTTATAAAAATGCAAGCAGACCTACCTAATGAATATTAATAGGAATGATGTGTAGATAATGCATAAACCCCCTGGATCTGTGGACTTTGGATGAAGTAGTCAGACAGGATTTCTGTGGCTTTATTTAATACCAAATTTACATACTTTTAAAGAATAAACATCATCTTAATATTTTAATATCAATATTCCAAAATAGAGATTTTAGTGAAATAAAAAGCTTAATTTTCCTTCCCTGAACATTATATTCACCAAGGTCTGCATTTTGAGAGACAGGAAACTGTTAGCTAAAAAAGAAATTAACTTAATCCCCCTTCATTAGGTTCCAGTCTTTTGTTGTTGTTGTTGTTACTTAGAGACAAGTAATAATTATATCCGCAGCAATGCAGAGCATGTTTTACACTTTTGTTGTACAGAAGTAGAACTACAGTTGTTAAGGTGTCAGCAAAAGAAAACCAGAACATTGATAAATACTGATACATTTTTTTTCCCCTGAAATCTTCTGTGACTCCTGAAAGTAAATTTCACTCAGGTGTCTGAACAGCATTTTAATTCATTAACAGCAGAAGTCTACACGTGATCTTTGAAAATGTCAATCCACTAGCTAAACTATTTTTCCAGCTAAGGTAATAAACACGACAGCTAAGTGGGTGGAAGAGATCTCAGATGACGGTACATCCCAGTTCTTTTAGATCGCCTAAAGGGTGGGCATTTTGTTTCCAAGTTGGTGTTTTTTTGGATGGAACTTTTTTTACCAAGTGCATGGCAAATCTCAGTGGTGTGTGTTATGTAAAGCATATGCTTTCTCTCTCTTTGGCATTGTGAAAAGACGTTTTCTATTTTAGCTTTACAAAAGGGGGAAATCATTAAAATGTAGTTTGTATCATTTCAGTCCGTTACTTGTCATCTTTATGGCTGTTCTATAGTTTTCATGGCACCTTTAATGGTAAGCTTGGTCAGGAGAGGTGAGCGGGAATGTGCACAGACTTGGCTGCGGGTGCTGCTGACAGTGTCTGCTAGCTGGGCTTCAATCCACGTCCCTGTAGATTTTAATGTCCCCACAGACTGCTGGCAGCCTGCTTCCAGCTGTGGCAGGCATGATGCAGTGAATTGCTTTTGAATGTTCTTTACTCAAATAGGCAGTAATTACAAGCTTAAAGAGGTTTAGTGGTCCAGTAAACTACATAATCACCCCTGAATTAGCCTGGGCTCATCAGTCGCAGTCCAGCAAGCTCGAGTCTGCTGTTTGTATGCAGCCTTGATCACATAGCAACCTGATCAGCAGGTGTGGAACAGCCAGAGTCCCCCATAAACACAACTGTCTACTGGGGACAATGATCTCTAATGAGATGAGGCTACACCATCACTGTAATTTAAGTGGGAAAATTAGCACTAGAGAATGAGTACCAGTTCCAGGGGTCTTTAGTCATATTGGGAGCAGCACGAATTCTCCATCTCTCTCCCTAGCTTTCTCTTTCTCTCTCGCTTTCTCTTTCTCAAGACATCGTCTCAACAAGTGTACTGGTTTTGTTTCTCACTTATGGATACTTTACTCTTTCTACAAGTGTTTTTCCTCAGTATTTAATACTGGGCAAAGTGTCTGTAAAGGCAATAATGATGACTGTCAACAGACTCGTTCCAGGTGCTATCCTTGTATTTCATCTTCCTGGTCTTTTCATGGTTTCAAAATTCTTTTGCTTTGATTTTTAAAGTGGAAAAATGTTCTTTGGGTTGGGGCTAGGTCTTCTTGTAGCTGGCACGCTCCGGGCAATAGCAGAGATGAGCTGTATATAGTTTGGAAAAGATCCTTACTTTATTGAAGTTTATTGTATAAACTGGTCATGAACTTTCTTTTCAGAAAAGTGGTCTAGGATGGTGTGCCATTGTTTTATTTGTTACAGTGAAATTCTTGGGGGAGGCTTGTATGTTGAAACAGTCTCTATTCTTTCTTCAGTCCTGTGAGATGGAGAACTTGAATTTTATTACATTGCAGTTGGAGAGTGGGAAGGGAACTTTTGCAACACGTAAACCCAAAACAACATAGAGTGGGTTTTGAAGAAACTTCAGGGAAATTTGTACATGCTAAGAAAGACAAACAGAATAACACAGGAATGAAGAACATCGGCTGCAGAACTAGGTTTCTTAGGGTCAAATCCCAACTTCCTCCTATTTGCGTGCAAGTTAAACTGCACCTCAGTTTCCCCATCTGTAACATCAGGGTAAAAACACTGACCTTATAGACTTGTTAGAAGGATTAGACAAGTAAATACTTGTAAAGTACTGAGAACATTGCCTGGCACAGTGTAAGCATTATAAAAATGTCAGTTAAATAAATAAAATCTACACTGCTTTTGGGATTTGTAGAATTGAGTGAGAAGGATGAACAATTGTTGAAATGGAGCTGCTAGTTTTCTGAGGTTTATCTGAAGTCATCTACTTATAAATGCTAGTTGATGCATTTTGGGTGTCTCTAAATTCAATAGTATTTATACAACAAATATTTATTGGGCACAGAACTGGGCTGGTTGCCTTGTAAATGGCAATAGCATTCCTGTGTTTTTATTAGTATTCTACTAAAATGAAATGGTTCCAAATGTAATTTAACTCATATTTGATTAAGAATCACATGCAAAATGAAAGTAATTGGTAGAAAAACACACAACAATTAATTTCAAAGCAGACAATTTAAGGCATATTGTAATGCAGTTGGATGGAAGAGCAGGCATTTATTTCTATAATCCTTAAAGAGTGTTCTTGTATATAACCTACCCTTATGTTTATAAGCAACACGAGAAGAATGAATAAAGTGATGGATGTATTAGTTTCCATTGAGTTTGGTATCTTGTAACAAAATTTCCTATTACTTCCATTAACAAAACTGAGTTACTACTCATAAAATGAGTAGTAATCATCATCTATATATTCATGATTAACTCATCAGGAATGAGTGGGTTGGAATGAGTGGGTTGGCTCCACCCAGCATTTGAAAAATAAAAATAATTTGGAAGTGAATTTTCTCAACTTGTATGGTATCACCAAATTTCAAATCCCAGCTCTATTACAAACTATGTGAAGAAAAAGTTATTTGTCCTCTCGGTACTCCAGTTTCTTCATCTGTAAAATGGGTCTAATAACGTCTAACAGTGTTTTTGTGGAGATGAAGTGAGTTAATGCATGTGAAGGATTTGAAACACTGCCTGTTACATCCTTACTTCTTAGTGTATGTTGCCATTACTGCTTCGATCACTCTTACTAATACTAGTAAGCTGCTATTTAATCAAGTCCCTTTGGCTGGATGCTGGAGGGAGAGTGTGGGGAAGGGTCCTGATGAACAAACTTCCACTGCGCAGCTCCTTCCCTGCGCCTTGATGTTTGCCTGCAGGGCGGAAGCAGTGGGGATGCTGAGTTGGGGGTGGAGGGGAGGAAGGAGGCAGCTCTCCCTGGGTCTAGGCTATTAAAACTGCAGGAGAACAGTCACCACTCACCACAATGAAGAACTTTGCTCATGTTCCACTAGAATATGGTTTTGGTTTTACAATGTTTAACTTAAAAAGGGAATGGAGAGATGGGAAAGGAACATCAGTGAAAGTGTAGCCAAGTGGAGAAACTCAGGTGGAGGCCAACCTCGCTCCAGCTATGTAGCTGTGAACCTTTGTGCACGTTTTGGGACCTAGCCAAGCCTCAGCTTTCTCATCTGTACAGTGGAACTGAGCAGAGTCCCCACTCCTGGGGTTACCAAGAGCATATCTGTGTAATGCCTATGTCCTACTGACAATGTGGAAGAGTTCAAATGAGCTGTTATTTAAAGTGATTCAAAAAGGACACACAAAACAAGCATGTTTTCTCCCCTATTCCCACCCCGACCCCCACCCCCTACTCCTCTTACCCTGTTTTTCTTATAGGTTTTTCTGTGTTTCCTTTTATAGCCATGGTTTCCTACTAAGAGAATCAATATTCAGGGAGTTCATTAATAATCATAACTGTTCAAAATAATTTCAGCACTCTTCATGAATTTTAATACTTTTAGGAGAAGGATATAAGTAATTGCTAATTTAGAGTCTAAATTTTATGTCTTTAATGCATATATTTAAAAATACTCCTGGAACATATCTATAGCTACTGAAGAATAGATCTAAACATTGTTATTATAATAGAATTGCAAGCAACTTAAAAAAAGTTTCCAATACAGAGGATTATGAATGTAGTCCTTAATGTAGTATGCCTTTT
Source organism: Muntiacus reevesi (assembly GCF_963930625.1). Classification (NCBI taxonomy): domain Eukaryota; kingdom Metazoa; phylum Chordata; class Mammalia; order Artiodactyla; family Cervidae; genus Muntiacus; species Muntiacus reevesi. Next base: position 40,028,493 of record NC_089251.1, on the reverse strand, counting down.
TTTTTTTCCCCCTATTTGGTGTTTTTATGTTTGATCGATATTTACAAGAAATGAAAAGATCAGATAGATGAGACAGGGAATGCATTATAGTATTAGCCTCTTATAGTTAACTATATAATAACATATTCAGTGCTGCGTATTATATAGTCTCATTAGTGTAAAAGTGAAGACTGTTACTAAATACTACCCAGTGTTCAAATTTTCCTTCCACACTCATGTCATTTTCATGTCATAAGATCAAGTTTAGAGATTCCTACCTGACCTTCTTGCTTGCACACTTCCTTCTAGCAACTTCTTATAACCACTGCTGGATAGATAAGAAATTGGAGGGCTTGTCTGGAAAATAGCTCGACTGGGCTTCAGAAAAAGCCAGTGCTGAACAATCAGTGGAGCACACTTAGTCTGAGCAACCAGGCAATCTGGGACCGTTGGTTGAGAATTAAGAAAGCAAGTTGAAATCCTGTAACTTCACTGATGATGCTCCAAACATTTTTGGCTTCTTAGCCAGTCCGGACCCCACCACCGTTCTTCTTTTGATTTCAGCCCGTATGAGGATGCAGGACTCAACTGCTATGCATTCAGGCTCTGCTCTTCCACTGCACAGCACTCTGCTTTTGTAATGCAAATGGGAGCCACAAAGTGTCTCTTTGATAATGTGCAGTCAGAAGACAAAAAAGCATTCACTGAAACAGTAAAACTAATTCATAAAGCTGAAAGACAATAGAGAAGCATTATGGATTTTTTTAAAGGAAAGAAGTATCCTAGATCAATGTAATTGTCACAGTGTAAGCTATTCATAGTCAGTGCGAAAGGGGAGAATGGCTGCAAGTTTATTTAAAGTGGCAGAAGTTTTTATAGGCAAAAAAAGATGACGTTAAACAAATACAAATATATTTGGTTAACAAGCCTCTGCTTCTGCTCTTAGAGGTCACATATATAGCTGGTTATTTTAATTTAGATCTACAATATTCCCTTGGTGACAAGAAATCAGTAGAAGTTTTAAAAGAACACAGAGATCCAATGGTTAAGAGCCATATGGTAGTTTTTTTTCTTCTTCTTCTTTAAAGGGAGTATCTCTCCATCACATACCAGAGTTTAGCTCAAGGTCAACTTATATTAATGCATTAAACTTGGCTGTGGAGGAGGCAAAGGGCTGGAGAAAAGGGGATAAAAGAAGTTCCGAAATTGTTCTTCCAACATATTCAGCCAAGCAACAGAACATTGCCTTGATAAGGGTGATATTGGACAGTTGCCATAATTCCTCCTGTTAGATTCAGCTCCCCTGGTACCTATTCCCATACCTTTTAAAGTATAGCATGTAACATTTTGCTTGAAAATTGCTTCCACCTCTATTGCTTTGTTATAGCTGTTTTGCAGTTTCGGTGGAGAGGCAGTTCTGTGTCACAAGAAATTACTAATCTGAGGCTTGAGAAGGGGCAGCGTAGCTTTCCATTATCTCACCAGCGAGCTCTGTACAGGATTATTTTCAAATTTTCTGCTGCCATTACAATGAGCTGTTAGAGTGGGCAAGGCAGTGAGGGAGGGAGCATTATTGAAACTTGGTTACCAGGGTAGATAAGATAAAGTTCATCACTGTCTTGGCATCCACATTTGCAGTCAGGGGTGGAAGATTTGATGAAAGGAGTACATTTGGTCAAGGATATCGTTAAGATAGAAGGCTGGACATTTTCCATCTGTTGTGTTGTGAAGAGTTTCTTTTCCCATTAACGTGCATCTCAAAGAGTGGGCTGGACTGTTTGAAGAAATAAGTTTTCTTCCAGTGTATTGTAAATTCGTAAATACCAGATAACCAACATCAGGACCCCCTCCCTATTCTCATCTCAAGACACGAGATTGGAATTGGACAGAGATAACTTTCTTTAGAGAGTTGCCATTTTCTTCCTGTCACTTTCTATCCTCTCTCTCTGGTAAAAGGACAGTTCAGACTTAATTTTTATGTAAGCTATTTTTAGATTTTTTTTTCCCCCAGATAACCTCTATTTCTACTAAACAGGACACATACTCTGGGGATCATTTTATTCTTTGTTGGGGTTATTGAGCCATCACTGCTATCCGAGGTCATTATTAGAAGCCACACTGCAGTTCCAGAAACATAGGAAGAGTGGCAAGTGGTGTCTATTTCAGCAGGAGATGGGGAAGAAGTCAGGGTGTTGATTATTGAAATCAGGATGGTCATTGAGTGAGTTCTCTCCTTTAGCTTTGGTTCCACTGCCCACAGGTCACTTGTTTTCCCTCTGAGTCCAGCAGCTCTGCTCTCTCCAGGGAAGCCAGCCTAATACATGTGTGCAGGTTTAATGTTGGAAGGGAGGGTCAGCTTTAGCCATACATAATCACTGTTTTATGGCTTTCACTCATTCCTGAGGTGTTAATGCAGATCAAATGGGAAACACTCCAGAAAGAAGCCTTGCAGCTACTGCCCTGCCTCGCTCTCCCGTCTCAATCGTTAATTCTTATTGTAAGATCTAAAGGTAATTTTGTTTGCTCTCTTAATGCGTTGCAGTTCTCCCAGTGGTCCTTGCATATCCTTTCTCAAATTCCCATCTTGATCAATTGTTTGCAAATAATTAAGCTTTTAAGAGATAATGGCAGGAAGCTAATGTACACAACACAGGAGAGGTCTCCCGTCACTGTCTATTGGACTGTGGTCAAATTGGCTTTGATATCCCACAGTGATTAGGATGGTTGGTGTATCTGGCAAGTGCAATCTCTCTTTCCTTCATAAGAGCCCACTGATCTTTCTTCAACCAGCGTCCTTGCTGGTTAGATGCCATAATAGCAAAGGTGTTCAGGAAAATGGCAAGGGGAGCGCCTAGCCCTGTGGTTGCAACGGTTTGGAATAAATTTTCCATTTTCTTCCTAAAATGGCACTCCTCCTCTCTTTTGTGAAATGACATCTACCTTTGCCCTTCTCAGGGCCTCCCTAGCCCTATGGGCGGAACGCAAACTGGGCTTTGAGTGTTTTCACAGCAGCCTTGCCTGTGGCATGTGGGGTTTTTGTCAAGTCATTTTTTCTTTTTAAGTCTACAAAGGAGTAGCTCATACTGTCCAGAAAATGCTTATCTAGTAAAGGTGATTAGGATTTAAGATAGTTAAACATATTGGATTTCAGTTAAAAAGCTTCCTTCTTTGTGAATTTTTGGCTGAGTGTGGATTAATTACCTGGAGACGTGGCTTTCATGTGATTCTAGCAATTATGGATTTTTATTTTTTCAGGGAATGGAAGGTTTGCGGGACACCAGGTCCAAGAACTGTCAGAAAAAGAAAACTATCCAGTTGTCCTACCATAGACAAAGGTTTAGGAATTTTATTGATACCTCTTGTTTTTCCTTAACAATGACCAGATTATTGTGATATTTAATTTCATCCAGGCTCATTCATTTCTATTAAAAAATATATCCTGAACAACTGAAAATTGTTTAATGGAGACAGAGTGCTGGGTCTCCATAGCTTGAGGCTGCCTGGCAATTATGCTGCATGAAATTAGGCACAGTTTGTTCCAATTACTTAAAATCAGATCACATGAAAAGTGACAGAGGGGAAAAACAAGGATTGAACTTTCTCATTTTATGATATTTAAATTATGAAATCAGAAACTGCATGATGTAAAGAAACAATCTAAATTTGCTCTGACAGTTTGCAGGCCATAGATTGCTCTTTGAAGCGTAATGATTCAGGTGATTTTAAAGATCCAAAGAGAATTTTCCTGACACCCCTTGCATAAATAAAATGTGAATTCCTTTTGCTTTCTAAGAATTTATGTAAAACTTGCTCACAAACAAGCATGCAAAAAATACTCTTGAAAACACAGCACAAATAAATGACTGTGATAATTCTCAATTTTCAAAGTAACTAAAGGTAAATGGCATAAATATTAATTTTCATCCAGTTCTGGTCATAATATTAAAACACAACTAACAAGACAGGGCAAAAGGTGTTACCATTCAGCTGTAGTGAAGAGAGACCATTGACATGTTTATTAATTCTTTCAAAAGTCACTGGAAGAAGACCTGGCAAAACTGTAAGCAAATTATAGAAGATGTTATAGATTGGAAATTACTTATGTACATCAGTATACAACCCTATATAGTGAATAGTACCAACAGCTAGATGCTAAAATTTGCATATTTCAGTCAGGCTTTTATTACTTAAGAATTGCTAGCCTGGAGAACTCCCAGATGATAAAATCAAGGAAAAGTTGTCTGTTGTTCAAAGTCTCATAGTTAGTGAATAGCAGTGTAATTTATACAATCTAATAGGGCCATGTATAACTCTGTAGTTTTTCAGCTAGTACAGATGTAGATCTACTATATGTATATATAAGTGCTTTGTGCACATATACAGTTGTGTTCGACTCTATGCAGACTGTAGCCCACCAGGCTTCTCTGTCCATGGAATTTCCCAGGCAAAAATACTGGAGTGGGTTGCTCTTTCCTACTCCAGGGGATCTTCCTGACCCAGGAATCAAACCGTGTCTCTTGCATCTCCTGCATTGGTAGGGATTCACACCTGGGAAGCCCTAGAACGACTATTCACTCTTCAATTCAGAGGATAAGATTCATTTGGCTTGTATTGTGTGGCAAATATTTATGCAATAGGAATCGTGTTTTAAACCTTAGGGCAGTGAACTGATTTTAGGTCAGTGTTCAATCATGAGATTTTGTTTGTGATGACTGGCATCCTAGTGAGTAGGGTGATTGTCACCTATGATCTTCACCGATTATGGAGGTGATATACTTTGCTTAGAAAAGAGTGGGTAGCTATCACTTTTAGGAATGAAGTAAGAAAAGTAGTGTTGTGGATCTTGGATTGGATTGTTTATACTTCCTATGGGCTTTGAAAAAAATCTTATACATTTTGATGTTGCATTTGAGTGGAGAGTATCTGTGTATCATGGCAAGTCAGAGCTTTTCCTTTGTCTCATCAATATTTACTGGTTTCCTTTAGTGAAGGTCTGGGCTTTGAGGATGGTGAATGAGAAAGTCAAGGGTGTTTGAGATGCTAGATGAGTGGGAAAAGACACATGACCAAGGAAAGAAAGAATCAGAATGGGTGTTTCTGAGTGTGATACTTGCTTTTATGGGGATAGAGCGGGGAGAATGGTGTGAGAATGATAAGGTGGGCTGGTGGAGAGTAGGGAGGGGAGGGCTTGGCATTTGAGCTGAGACTTGACAATGACATTGGAGTAGGAACTTGCGAGTAGGAACCTACTTGATGTGTTGGAAGAACGGAAGATGACTGAACAGAAAGGGAGGTGGGGTGAGGAGAAGGGGATAGCATCTGGGAGATGGGTGGGGCTGGATGGTGGTGAGCCTTGCAGGCAAGGTGAGTGTTCTGGAGGTTCTTGAAGGGGGACAGGAATGGAGATTATGAAAGGCCTTGCCACGCCTTTCTGTCATGAAGAGGCTTAGATGCTGGATGGGAAGCAGGAAATATGCCTGGGTCATGTTGCTGCTGATCGTGCCAGCCCCTGGCCAGGGTCCTCACCTGTCAAACAGGAGGGACAATAGATTCCATTTATGTCCCTCAAAGGGATATAATGGGGATTAGTTACCACTCTGTCTGTAATATACTCGAAGCTCTTAAGAGAGCAGCACTATATTCCATGAAAGCAAAGCCGTATTCTAATTGTGTATTTATTGATTAAGTGACAATCAACTCACAATGCTTTTGGGAAAAATGGCTACATCTCTGCTCACCATGAACGAATCCCATGTGTATAGATACAGAACATATTTAAACTTACATATAAGAGCATTGAAGTGGTCATTAACGAGACTTCTAAGCATCTAATCGGACATTATTAATAAGATTGAAAGCTGTGTTAATTAACATTCAATAGACCAGAATTTAATTTCCGATGGCACATACAGTAAAATGGAGAGTTGGGGTGCCCTTTTCCATTCATAAAGAGAATAGAAGGTTGACTACCAGGGCAGTTTTTATCTTGGGAGAATTTATTGGGGTGCAGTGTTCAAAATAGCCAGTGTCTCAAATAGGTGGAAATCATGTCCTCAGCTTCTCTCCCAGGCTTTAGAAATGTATATTTCAAACTTAGATATAGTTGACTATTAAATAGAAAGTATCTGTGCCAAAACTAATCTTAGTAGAATTCTAAACATTTTTACAAGAAGTATGGATTTCATTTTATTATCTAATCATGTAACATTTTTTGTCCACTCTTAACTCCTGAGACTTGTTCTTCACACGCGAAATGTTCTGGTCTTTGACCTTACTACATTGGCCTGTGTTCAGAATCCTAGAGTATGTTGACGTTCAGATGGGGAACCAACTGGTAGAGTTTCATTTGGCTGTGCTTTACAGAAGAGTTGAAATGAATAGTGTTTTTTTTTTTTTTTTTTTTTAAATACACCCACTTCAACTTTAATATGGAGAAGGCAATGGCAACCCACTCCAGCACTCTTGCCTGGAGAGTCCCATGGACGGAGGAGCCTGGTAGGCTGCAGTCCATGGGGTCGCAAAGAGTCGGGACATGACTGAGCAACTTCACTTTCACTTTTCACTTTCATGCATTGGAGAAGGAAATAGCAACCCACTCCAGTATTCTTGCCTGGAGAATCCCAAGGACAGAGGAGCCTGGTGGGCTGCCATCTATGGGGTCACACAGAGTTAGACGTGACTGAAGCAACTTAGCAGCAGCAGCAGCAGCAACTTTGATATTTGGTATCCAGCAACATGGTGCTTTTTTTTGAGAGGAGAATGGGATGCTAACAAAGTGCTTACTTTCTGGGGGCCTGCGCTGAGCTTGTTGGTCAGCTTTAGAAATCTGTGGTTCTAGAAAAATATTATGTCAAGGTGGTACATTTTTGTATGGTCCAAAAAGATTTGTTATTTTAATCCTATAAAATACAAGGAAGATTCTATTGAACTTTCTGTGTTTGTAACAAATAAACCTATTAAAGAATAAACTCAGTATCAAGGTTCTGCAAGTATCCTAAGTAGCTATTTATACACTTCACTAATCTTTGTAATTGGCTTGTCTTTTACTGCCATTAATTAGATGATGTAGTATTCCATTAATAAGAGTGACACACCTCAGCATTTTTACCTTTAATTATAGACCTCAGCAGACATTTAAGTTATTGACAAAATCGCCTCAAATTGCCTGATGTACACTTTTTTTTTTAACAGAGCATGTGTTTACTATTGAATCCCTTGCACCTAGCGTCGCACCTGTTGTGACGTGCACGTTGTGTGTTCAGAGCATACAGGTACACACCCATCCTTTCTGTCCTCTTTCAGCACCCTTACCCTTCTGAAGAACAGAAAAAGCAGTTGGCACAGGACACGGGACTCACCATCCTTCAAGTGAACAATTGGTAAGTGATTTGGCTTCGTGTTTGCTCCCCCCCTCTGGCAACCTGCGCTCTTGTTTTGCATTAAGACGACACACCCAGTTTTCCCTGTTGGCTAGTTGACCCAAAGGTGAAAACACAGGGCCGACTGATGAGCCAGAGCACTTACTAGATTAGAAAAGAAAACTCCATATTGTTTTGCACCTCCTTTATAAATTGACAAATTTTAGGCATGGTAAAAATAAGTGTTTAATTCGTTTAGCTGTGGCTCTGTAAATGTCTCATGGGTTTTTTTTTTTTTTTAATCTTTAAGGATGATCAATAGAAAGAGTAATACCCTTGTTTCTATGAAACAAGAAACTTCACTATCACATCTGTTAGATTTTAAATTCGCTGAATAACTAAGCTCCCTGAGAATTTGTTAGACTGTGCATTCCAGGATGGACACTCCATCCCTCTTATCTCCTTATGGAAAAAAGAAAAACAAATGTGTTTCTACTTTGAAGCTATTCAAAACTTGATGTATCTCAGGGCTGTGTAGTATTGTTTCTAAGTAAATGTGTAAATTCCTGATTTGGGAGAGAAGCTGAGATTATATACCAAGGATAGCCAACAATTTTTTGACTTAATGTATAGCAGTGTGGCAAATAGCCTTTGAGGAAGTATGATTTATTATCCTTTGTGAGTGTGCTGAAAGCCAGGTTCATATAATCACCCAGAGCTAGTGTCATATTTGAAGGGTATCGAAATCTGATCTCCTTTAAAACTAAGTGTATCTAATTAATTGTTCCAATATTTTTAGATTAGTGTTTATGATGGGGAAACCTTATCCTCTTTGAAGTAAAATCCAGAAAAGGCCCAAAGCCTGATTGGGGAAAAAGGAGAACTGAGAATGCCAGTCTGCAGACAGAAGTGTTTCTTTCTGTTCAATAAGTGTCAAAGATTAATATTACAGAATCTCTGATTACATGGCCTAATCCATTTTGGTGAATAAATTTGTTCTTGATGTCCATTGCACCTACATTAACAGACTCTTCTCTGTTAGAGAGCCTGGGAGCCTTTGGGAGAGATTTCAGATATATTAAGCCCCATTACAGAAAATGTAATTTCTGTCAATATAATCCCATGTATTCTTCAATTTAGTATTTTAGAGATAACAAGCTACTTACAATATATTTGCCTTTGGAGGATTAATTTACAAAGTGCACTATCTTCAAGACACAGACAGACCCATATAAGCATTGCTTGTAAGGGTTATCAATTTCTATGACCTTATGGCAGCCTTGGGAGATCAATTTTTGCAGCCCTTCTAGTCAAGTGGATCAGGAACCAACAGAAGACATACTATACCTGAGCGTGTTACTGGGAGTCTTGTGGCTGCTGCAGGTTTTTTGTTTGCCTCTTTTTACCTGCAGCTGTATCTTACTTTTCAAGATTCTTCATACTTTATACTTGAACTCTGTCTACTTTTCAAGATTCTTGATACTTTATACTTGAACTCTGTCTTTCAAATTGTTCTGGACAGTATTATAGGGCAGACCATCCATTTTGCATGCGTGCCTAAATTCCTACATATTTTTAAAGTTAAACTGATGGGGAGGCAATTAGAATACAATGGAGGCTGTACAAAGATTTATTTCTCTGGGAAATGATCTCCTTTGAGGGCCAAGGAGTGGCTGGGCCAACTCTCATTAAGGAAGGCAACATGCTGCCCGTTCAGGTGAGCTATCAAACATGCCATCTCTCTTCCTCTTCAGTGTTGCTAGAAAACTCTATCCACAAACATTGTTACCAGAGAACAGATTCCAATACAAGCTGCTTTTACAGGTAGACAGCCTATGGGATATTTCCTCAGGGTGCTAGGGCAGGCAGACATTCCTGTGGCACGGAGCCAGACACGGTTGTCTTTTCATAGATTCTCTGCACAGTAGTCACAGTCAGACTTCCTTGGTTTTATGATTAAGAGGGAAAAATAAGGACTTTAAAAAGTTATCATATGTACCAGATAATAATTTTTCAACCTAGATGCAGACTCTACCCTAAACTTCACTGTGATATTCAATTCTGCACAGGCACATAACTTGAAAATCACTTTTCCTTATAACCTGGGATGTAAATTCAATTCTCTTCTCACCTGGCACCGTACAATGTGCATGTGATCTCTGCTTCTGTATGAAGTTAGAAGTGACCTCTGCTGGCACTTCATTGCTTCGCATTTGGCAACTGTTTCAACTCTACAATAGCTTTGTGGTGGACGAAGGATCCTAAACCTCTGTTAGGAACCAAACTGCGCAGCAGCAAGTGAGAGATGGGTGAGTGAGCCAAGCTGTTCACCTGCATTTACAGCCGCTCCCCATCTCTCGCATTACCACCTGAGTTCCACCTCCTGTCATATCAGCGGAGGCATTAGATTCTCATGGGAGCTCAAACCCGACTGTGCTTGAGTCATCCTGAAACCACCCCTGCCGACCAATACGTGGAAAATTGTCTTCCTCCAAATGGGTCCCTGGTGACCAAAAGACTGAGGGCCGCTGTGGTAGAGAAATTACCCTCCAGTAGCTGCAAGTTGTAAGAGAAGTTGTTTCTCTTAAATTCGGTGAAAAATGATATTCCCATGTTTGATTTGAGTTTTTAACGGTGTATTACTTTTCATCCAAACCATCTCCTTTTAAGGAACTGATAACTGATTTCTTTTTCTCTGGACTTTGAGTTGGAAATATGAGGCAAAAATGGGGAAAACCCAGATGGCACTGTATTGAAACCCAAGATGCGAGAGAATCTTAAATGATGATGGCAGACTTGAAGATGAAACAGCACAACTCCTAAGTGGAGTTCATTTTTCTTGATCGTAATGAAAAAATTATACAAAGTTTTTTTGAGAACCTGTAAATACTTTTCCTGTATTGAACATCAAGCCCACATTACTTCACTCTGGAAATAATAATTAAAAAAAAAAACCACTTCATAAGTATTTTAGCGTTTCCCCTTCACTTCATTTAGGCACAACATTTAAAATTGTGTGTCTTCCTTTTTGGATTTTTTAAGACTTGTTAACACACATGTACATTTTGTATGAACTATGAGTCACTGTTGAAGAGATTTAATAAAATGCTGAAGGGCAGGTTGGGTGTAGATCAGTCATAATTATTGGCAGCAACATAATGTATTGAAATACACAATATGAATGTGAAAAATATAAACTCATGTCGAGTTGTTAGCTTGTCATAGAAACCCTGGCCGATGCAGCTTGAAGTTAGATTTTGACAGAAAAATGAGATTAGAAAAGTCTGATGCGTTGTAATGATTCTTTCATTCCCTCACTGAACTAATTTTATGCCTTTTTAATTGACATAAGTAATATATACTACCTGCCTTGGCTGACTAAGGACAAAGCAGATGGGATTTGGTGGGGAGAGGGGATCACAGGGAGAATTTAAATGTAAAACAACAAGACAGGTTTGATTCATTAAGAGAAAATTTGAATGAAAAGAAATAACTTTTAAATTGTATGTTTGGTCTATGTATCAGAGTTTAAACAGAGAGGAGAAATTGTAAGATGGTGGGCACTAGCATTTTGTAGGAATTGGGCTCTGGGATGGAATGTGACATTTATTAGATGAGACATTGTAGCAAAAATCTATGCCAAGACATTTTTTGAGAATTGAGGCAATTATGCAAATAATTTGGGTAAAAATATTTTACCTAAATTATCCAACTATTTGAGGTAACCGCATGTTTTTTAAAAAAATCAACCTCCATAGCTAATTGCCTAAATATATCTATCTATTAGCATGCTTTGGTAGACTTTGACTTAAAGCATAATAATTTTTAAAATATATTAATAATGTGTGCTATAAATGTATGTATCTTCTTCCTTTGCTTTCTCACTCAATTATGTTTTGAGCCAAAAATGATAAATAATAGCATTTGATGCGTTTGTCTTTTTGTTTTTTCATTGTTGTTTTGGTTGCAATAAATACTTCAGTTATAGCAGCAAAACGATTACTGATATGTTGACTGTCATTTAAGTGGAACTTCTTAAATTTTTAGATTAGGTGGTTATGTAGACCTTTTCATATGAAGGTAGAACTTTGAAGAAAATAAACACACATATGCACAATGTCAATGCTAGGTTTTTCTCTCTCCTGAATACACCAGCTTTATCCTTTTATATTGAAAATATGAGTGTAGAATGGTCAAATAAAAGCTCCCTTATATGTTTTCACAGTCATGTTGCAGACTTGGGAATTCCATATGATGAAAACTTGTGCCTGCAATTCTGTCTTACTTGCTGCATGCCCTAGATGCCTCCTGCCTAAGCAGAGTTCTAGCCTAGAATGTACTGAATAATGTTACATTGTCTTTGTTTACCCCTTCTCATCTGCACACTTTCCCATCCAGTTCATTTCACTTCAGTTGCTCAGTTGTGTCTGACTCTTTGTGACCCCATGAACCGCAGCACCCCAGGCCTCCCTGTCCATCACCAACTAATCCATGTCCATCCTAACCCATGTCCATTGAGTAGGTGATGCCATCCAACCATCTTAACCTCTGTCATCCCCTTCTCCTCCTGCCCCCAATCCCTCCCAGCATCAGGGTCTTTTCCAATGAGCCAACTCTTCTCATCAGGTGGCCAAAGTATTGGAGTTTCAGCTTCAACATCAGTCCCTGCAATGAACACCCAGGACTGATCTCCTTTAGCATGGACTGGTTGGATCTCCTTACAGTCCAAGGGACTCTCAAGAGTCTTCTCCAACACCACAGTTCAAAAGCATCAATTCTTCGGTCCTCAGCTTTCTTTATAGTCCAACTCTCACATCCATACTTGACCACTGGAAAAACCATAGCCTTGACTAGACAGACCTTTTGTTGACAAAATAATGTGTCTGCTTTTTAATATGCCGTCTAGGTTGGTCATAACTTTCCTTCTAAGAAGTAAGTGTCTTTTAATTTCATGGTTGCAATCACCCATCTGCAGTGATTTTGGAGCCCATAAAAATAAAGTCAGCCACTGTTTCCACTGTTTCCCCTAATGTTCCATGATTACTCTGCTGTCTCTCGAAGGGCAATGGGTTTTAGGTGCAAAATACATAGTTAATGTGAAATACAGCATTGATGTGGACAGAAGAATCCCTCTCCATCCGTAGAGTGCCTAAGATTTCAGGGAACATGGGAACTCCAAGGTGACACTTTATGGAACCATCATAGCTCTGCAAATTCTCAGATTTAGTACACATACCAGATTTTCCTAGTTTCTTCTTTCATTGTCTTCAAAACTATAAAGCATTCAGGCATCACTTCCCATTGATTACCAGTGGTGGGGGAAGTATGTTCTCTTTGGAGGTTTCTGCCATTGGTAGGGAAAAATGAAATGTAAACTTATTTTTTTAATAGGATCACTCTTATTATAATAAACAGATTCAACTGTAAAAGGTCAAGTTTCTTTTTGAGTTATGATAATAATGTAGCAAATACTTTTATAAGTAATCAAAGATTCTATAAATATAGGTACCTGTGTAGATGTAAATGTTAAAACATTCACAAATTATCCTTTCAACTTCTGAGATCTAAAAATCAATAGGGGGTCACAGGGTTTCATAGAATTGCTCTGCTTTTTCTTCCAACATAATTTAATAATACATTTTACAGATGTTGTTTAAACATTAGGCACAGATTGTTTTGTCAATAAAACTAAACAGAGGCATGACACAAAAGCAAGGAAAACAGATGTAAAAAGAAAAAAGAGTGCACCAAGCAAGGAGTGCTGGGTCATTTGTTTCCTATTCACTACAAAATGAAAGTGCAGAGTATACAGTGATTTTCCTTGCCTAGGAATCACCTAGGGATGGAACCACTTCACACATAAGAGGTAATTTTATTAAGCAGGTGGTCTAACTTCTTCCCTTGAGAATTTTAGTGTAACCTACATTTAAGGTAGACTTCCTAATTGATCAGTGGAGTAACAGGTGCAGTATTTTTTAAAAGAAGGAGGAAGAGAAGGAAACATAAATAGAATGGCTCTCCAGCATCTCTCAGAATGGGTTGTTGTTCTCCAAGCCATAGGTAATTGCTATGCTTTTCACCTTGAGTGTCAATTCTAATAATACTACCTTTACAGGAGCTTACTCTGGGCTTAGATTAGAGCAATCAGTAATATTCACTAGATAAAATACTGTCTAGTTGCTCATGAGAAAATATTGAAATCAGTCAAAAAATGTTAGCTTGTATAGTGCCTCAGACAGAGCTGGCGAGGCGCCAGGCAGGCAGGGTATTATTTAGGAAAGCTGAGCAAATAGCTCGCAGGGAAAAGAGCTGTGAATTTTGAAACCTTCAGGTATTGTCATGTCAGAGAGTCTTAGGAGTCAACGGAGATGCTGCTTTTGTCTGCAGATTTTAAAAAATTTCCAGCAAACAAGCCTCTTTGACAATGACTCTGAAGTCCGTGAAATATACTTTGTTATAGGTTTTACTCCTTAGTTTACTCAGAGGTTCCCCCCGCTGTGTTCAATCAGATGGTTAATACTAGGGAAAATGGAAACTCCTCAAGAAGGGGTAGGTGTCGGCCCACTGCACCAGATGGAAAAACCCTGCCCCTTCCACCAGACTAGGACCTGAGTCTAGGTGAGAAGAGAAACAGGAAGGGGTGGGTTGTGGGAAGGTGGATTAGAAGGTCCAAACACTATTTTGTGTATCTGCCGTTTCTCCTCCAACCAACATTCAAAGCCAGTCTCTGAGCTTTTCAGGATAAGAGTGCGACGTCTGGAGCTTAGAGTTGGTATGACCTGAGGATGCTTTTGGGACCACTTAGGGTTGGGGTTCAAGCAAGGCACAAAGAAGCGTGAGCTGGGAGATGGATTCCATCATGAACCCAGTGTTCCTCGACATCCCTTTCAAGGCAGTGAAACCAGTGGCCTGGTGCTTGACCTTGAACATGGTGTGGAGGTCAGCAGGACTTGGTGCAAGTCCTTGTTAAGCAGGAGCTCCTGAGGTGTCCCCCAGCCAGCAGAGGGTGATTAACCATCGAGCACTGTGCTCAGAGCTGACTCCCTTGCAGAGAGTGTGCGAAATGAGGGGCTGAGAGGCACCCTGGTCAAGGAGAAAAGCTCCAGCATCCACAGGTGGCTAAGGGTGGCTCAGATGGTAAAGAGTCTGCCTGCAATGCAGAAGACCTGGATTCGATCCCTGGGTCGGGAAGATGCCCTGTAGGAGGAAATGGCAACCCCTCCAGTATTCTTGCCTGGAGAATTCCATGGATAGAGGAGCCTGGTGGGCTACGGTCCCTGGGGTCTCAAAAAGTCAGACACGACTGAGCAACTAACACACAAGGGACAAATTCCCATGAAAGCCTCATGACAACACACCATTTACATAGAGGGAGTCAGGGAAGGGAATACGCAGGGGAAAGAACATCTGGAGTCCAAACATGTCATCTGTTGTCCCCACTCCTCACCAATTAGATGCATGTCCTTGATCAACTCCCTTTGTCTCCTCTGCCTTAAATGGATGGGTAGGGCTGAGGAATTGGTGGGACTCTAAGCCTCTCCCAGCCCTAATATTCTAGACAGTGTAAATGAACGGAAGCAAGGTGAATGTTCTGAAACTGATTTTGATTCCCGTTTTTACATTAGAAGTGAAAAAAAAAAAAAAAAAAAAAACCACAACAGGGTCTTTGATAAACAGATGAAAAGGACTATTCATTTAAAAGTTGTTACTTTTCTTCATCTTAAATGAGCAAAGCTAGCCCTTAAAACTAGATGAAATTAAACGTTATCTCAAGACCTGGAAACCATGCGTGCTGTCACTTTTGGATTCATAATAAAGATAAATCAGTTGTTTTTAGCAGTGCGCTCTGTGAAGGGCATGACAGATAATAGGCTTGGAATTTCTGAAGTTATTGTACAGTAAAATTTGTTTTTTCCTCAGGCATTCAATCTTTTTTCTCTAGTGATTTTGTACATGACAAACTTTTTAGTGGGTGCATTAATAATCTATAAGTAATGGGTTGTCAGTTGTCAGTTAGATAAGATTAAAAGACTGTTTAAGCATTATCCATTTGCTTCTTTGCATGAGTTTTATAGGTCAAGAGAAATAACTTTTTGAATTGTGGTTGTTTGCACATGCTTGTTTTTCCTCCCTCTCTCCCTCCCTTTCTCTCTCTTTCTCTCCCTCTCTCGCTTTCTCTCGTTTGGCTCTGCTCCAGAAGTACTTGCAAGAACTGTATTACATTACATAAATCTTGCATGTAGGAGCACATTCGAAACGCACACTGTGAATCAAGGGGACACATGTCTCCGCTGACTTCTGTAAACTTCTTTTAGTTTTGAAAATGTTACTATTTTTCTTCTCAAAGGAAACTTTGTCCCGGGAAGCCTCTGCAATAGAGGAACTGAAGTTCCCAGCTTGAGGAGTTTCCTAGCAAGTCAGGTTGAGGTCTATTCTTGTCAAATCTGTCTTAAGTGTGTTTACATATAGTTTGCCTTTCTGGTATTTTCTGCTTGCACAGACCTGATCTCCACCTATTTTGTGTCAACAGTTGCCGGGGCTGGTGTTGGGTGATTAACCATTGAGCACTGGGCCCCGGAGCTGTGCCCAGAGAAGACCCCCTCTCCCCTCGCACTTACATCACCCTCTGGCTTCAGGCTGCACCTACATAAAACAAACAGCATTTCTGAGTGGTTAAAGAGGCAGCCTGAAACAGTAAAAAATGGGGCAAATGTTGCCTCCTTGTTAAATAAGACAGTTTTCTCAAAAATGGAGAGGAGGCAGGGGTGTAGGGACGGAAAGTGTTTCTGAGGGCAAACGTGGTCTTGGATCTGCATGGCTCCGATGGGCAAATGCCTGGAGCTTTGTGTAGACACTTAGGGTTTTTTTTTTTCTTTTTTCTTTTTTTAATTTTTAAGGGGCAAGAGAACATTAAAAAGAATCTAACAAAAACATGCCAACCACATGGATGTTTGTAACTTTGGCAAATACAGGACTGTCCCACTTCATGCCCTCATGGTGTTTTGGTATTTTCCTCCTGATTTTATTTCCATTCTTATGAGGTCTTTAAGCCTGACTCATTAATGTGTGAAATAATGAACTCTGTTGGGCTCTAGACACCTGGACAATAACAAATAAGCAAAAATACCTTAATCTCTTCCCATCTTTGAGAACTGCTTTTCCCTTTTACCCTCTTAACCAGTGTGGTTGAAGGACCTAATGCCTCGTAAGATTAGATCCCATCACTGAAGAAGGAAAAAAGTACTTCCTTTTGCAAATACATTAACTCTTTCAGGCCCATGGGAATTATTGGTCTTGGATTCCAAAGGTAACTTAGCTCAAAAATGTACTTCCTGTCATGGGAGATGTCTGGCATTCTATTGATTTGGTCACTATTTTTCAAGAATAATATACTGCCAAACGATAGAATTAAATACACCATGATTAAAAACGTATATCTTTAAGTTTCTGGTATGTTCTACTTTAGGAAGCTGATTTGAATGTAAACCAATAGTTTTGAGGGTTGTTGTCTAGTTGAAGGGTTTTGTTGGCCTGTATCACTAGAACATCTGCTACGGTTGACTTTATTTGATCCCTAGTTTGAGTCAGAATTCATACTTACTTGGATAGGGTAGGGAGTAGGAAATGTTGTAAAGCTAATGGAAAGAATTGTATGGATCCAAAGATGTCAGGTCTCAGCTCCCACGGCTGGTCACCTGGCAGGATTGTGTACAGAAAGGACAGTGTGATGGGTTATGGCTAGGGTTCCCATCCTCAAGGCCAAGTAGCAGCTGAAGGGAGTGGCCAGAAAAGACAGATCAGAATCCTTCTGAGCGAATGTAGTATAAAAAAGCATCTTGAGAATTAACTTGATTTTTGTCATGTTATTTCTCCTGAAATAGTAAGTTAACAAAGAGATAGGAGATTTTGAAGTTTATCAAAGGGAGCACGGATTAAAATTTTAGAAACACTGCAACAGAACAACAGAGTCCAAGTCCTGGATAGGATTGTAGCATCCTTTCACAGATGAGGCTCAGGGCCTTACGATGTTACATTCTTAATTAGAGGCGAGGAGGGTGCTGACTCCTGGTTCAGTGTCTCTTGCAGTCCACCATTATGTATTTTTGTTTTTAATTAGTTGATCTTTTTTTTCCTTTTTTTGACTGTGTTGGGTCTTCGTTACTGTGCACGGCCTGTCTCTAGTTGCAGCGAGCAGAGACTACTCTTTAGTTGGGAATCGCAGCCTTCTCACTGTGGTGATTTCTCTTAGTGCAGGGCATGGGCTCTGGGTACATAGGCTTCAGTAGTTGCAGCACATGCGTTCAGTAGTTGTGGCACAGGGCCCAGTTGTCCTGTGGCATGTGGGATCTTCCCAGATCAGGGGTTGAACCAGTGTCCCCTGCATTGGCAGATGGATTCTTTACCCCTGAGCCATGAGGGAAGTCCCATTATGTATTTTTAAGCGCTTTATTGAGATATAATTCACATACTATGCAATTTACTCATTTAAAGTGGTTCAGTGGTTTTAAGTATAGTCACAGATATGTGCAACCATCCCCAGAGTCTATTTGAGAACAATTTCACCACCTCAAAAAGAAACCCTCTACCCCTCACCCTCCCTACTTCCATCCCCAACTCTGCCACAGATCTACTTTCTGTATCTATGGTGGTTTAGTCACTAGATTGTGTCCTATGCTTATGACCCCATGGACTGTAGCCCGCCAGACTCCTCCATTCCTGGATTGCCTATTCGGGATAGTTCATATAAATGTGATCATGATATCTCTGGTCTTTTATGACTGGTTTCCTTCACCTAGCATTATGTTTTCAAGTTTCATTTACTTTGAAGCATGTGCCATACTTTATTCCTCTTTTTGACTGAATAGTGTTTCATGGTATGGATATACCACGCTTTCTTTATTAGTTCATTCATTGATGGACATTTGGGTTGTTTCCGTCTTTTGCTGGCCTAAGAATTTGTTTATAAGCTTTTGTACCATTAGATACTTTTGAGAATCATAATGACAGTATCCTCAGCAAACCTGTCCTAGGTTTTACAGTTGGCAAAGCATTTTTCATAAACATTCACCCATTTGGTCATCACAGTTCCAGCACCTAAATACTGCTACAATCTCAGAACCAGGAAGTGGCAGTTTTCCTACTCAGTTCTCATACGCTTCCCACTGGACACTGTTCTCACTCTTCCTGCCCTTGGCCAGTGTTTTGGCTGTGATAATTAGGAGCAGTGGTGTTCAAAGGAAAGGACGGCAGCTCAGAAGTGAAATGTACATTCTCTGAACTTTCCTCAGTGTGACTTTGATGACCTAAGCATTTTTCAAAGATTTGACAAGTTCCATGAGGAGGTCATTTTGTTGGTTTTATTGTCCTCATTTGAAAGATGTTGTCATATACCTCAATTGAGAGATTTTGCCTTTTCAAGTGGTTCCATTTACATATAAGGACCTACAGGTTACATATTGATATACAGTATATAAAGCTTAGGTTTCAAACTTTACTAATTGAAACAGAAGTTACAGTGAACATTCTAAGGAATAGACACTAGGCCTCCATTCAGGTCAAACCTAATCTATATCCAGGTGAAAAAAGAAATCAAGCTAGATTTTGATATACCTTCCCTTAGCATGAGTGGAGACTCCAGGCCTGGAAACTTCTTAATTAGTGAAGGCTTGGAGTGTGGAGGCAAGTAAAGGATAGATTCTAGAGAAAGGAAAGAGCTGAAAGATCCTCCAGATCAGCACGAGGATTCTGGAACACCTTATGTGTGCTTGGCTGGTCACCTAACACAAGAGTTTCAGTTCCAGTCATTCAGGGGAAATTCTATTTTGGGAAAAAAGTGAATATTTAATTACTAGGGTAACTCATACACCCTGCTTCCTTGGGACATTCATGGTTTATGCCTAGTGCCCAGCATATTATCAATAACTTTTCTTTACTCTTTTTTTGGCTTTGCTGGATCTTCGTTGTGGGGTGTGGGCTCTAGAGCATGGGACTTGGTAGTTGTGATGCTCTGATTTGGTTTGCCTGAGTCATGTGGGATCGTAGGTCCCAAACCAGGGATCAAACCTATGTCCCCTGCATTGGAAGGCAGATTCTTAACCAGGAGACCACCAAGGAAGTCCTTAATGTCCCTTTACTCTTAAAAGTGTCCCAGCATAGATGATAAATTATCTGGTTATCCTATTATAATGGAAATTTACAGAACATTAAGATTTGTTTTAAATAACTGTGTATTTATTCTGTAATGTTTAAGGGATGTTTAGTAAGATGCAATTTTATTGACTTTTGTGAATATGGGGAAATGAGAATTTATATGATTCAGCATAAATAGGCACATTTATTCTTTGAAGGTATTATTATACCCAATTTAGGTTTTTGTTAGTAAAAGAGGTTTTGCTATATTATCCTAGATTATCCTGTTGCTTATACATTGTGCTAATAATCACTCTAATTTCATATACTCTAAGTAAACCACTTTTAAAATATTTATTAGGTTAAACAAAATCAAATTTGGCAACTTGTATGTCACATGTAAGTAAATATTTTATAAATGTTATTTTGTTCCCTATGCTTTATATGGATACTTACAATATATATAACTATCAGATATTTCTTATGCTTGGTCTAGTGATACATCCCTGCAATTCATTCCATTGAGTTTGGAGCCTAAGGCTTTAGTGATCTAGAAGACAGCAAAGGAAATAGAGATCCCCCGCTAAGGGAGCCACCCTTGCTTTGAATTCAGTTCAGATTAAAGGATTTAGCAAACTGAGCTTCTATTTTTTCTTTTTTTTTTTTTTTGAGTGAAGAAAAATCATTTTCCAATTTGCTTTCAAGGAAAACTTTCTGTAATATATAACCAAGTGATGATATATTTGCAAGCTATTTCAACTTATAAAGTCCAAAATGATGGTTGGATTTTGTTTTTACTTTGCATTATAATTTTCAACTAATTAGCAACTTCTTTTTTTCACTAGTTGCTTGGAAGAAACTGATATATATAATTAACTTTCTCAACTGTCTTAGCTTCAGCTTTTTAAAAGAGTAGTTTGACAAATACACCTATCACTTCTAGAGAAGGGGAACCTTTTCAGACTTCTGATAGATGGGCTTATTGTGATTTGAACAAATTCCAATATTGTGTTTCTAGAGTAGGAGAGCAAAACACGTGCTTCCTTCTTTCCTCCCGTTCATTCACCTCCCCCAGCCCCAGACACACAGATGATGTATTGCAGTCCTGGAACTGTCAGATCCTGGAGGAGGTTGAGAAACTAGAAGACAGTGCCAAAAACATGATTTCATAAGGTTTGACTTGAGATTGAGTCAACTTTCTTGAGCGTCTAAAAATCATGTTTCATGAAATTTTACTTCACAAAGAAAGGGAGTGTGGAAGGCTTGGACCCTAAAGCCTGCCAGTTACGGATCATTAAATCCAATAAGTAAATGTAAATTTAAAATAGAGAATTCCAACAAAAGATTCTAAAGTCAAATTCTTGTTTAAAAGAACAGAGTGTTATGTGGGAGATAGCTGGAATTCACTCCCTGAAAGGTTTGTTTATAAAGCAGGCTTTAAAGTTATTAGGAAATGCTGACTTTAAAAAAAAGAGTCGTATATGTAGTTTTCTTTAAATGACTCTGATAAAGTTGAAAGAAATGCTACATAAGAAAATTCATGGAAAAAGAAAGAACAAAATTCTGGAATTCAGTAACTACTTTCCAAGATGGTAATTTATATTAGAAACTATTTTACAAGACTTAATTCTGCCCTTAAAAATATTTATAGCAATGAATATAAGTAAAATGAATTATATAGCAATTAAATATTATACTTGCATGTTGTTCATGTTTAATTGAATAAAGAGCAGTGCATGAAGAAATCACCAGTATTTAAGAAAGCATGGCATTAATTTTTGTTATTAAATATATATGTAAGTATTTTTAAGTATACCTAAATGTTAATCAAGATGATCTAATTAATACTTTCTTTAATGGATAGTATAGGTATGGAAGGCATTTTTACTAACATATCCTGTTATTTAATGAAATTTTTTCTTAATAGTTAATAATTTTAGCTTCTTGAGCTAAAAAGGGTACATATTATAGAATGGCATTTCTCCATACTTAAATGGATACCTACCTTTCTGCTGGCTAGTCACTTATACCTAATTGGCAAGAAGCTCTATGGAGATGACTGAAAGTCATGTCGTTGTTTAGAAACCACAGTATTTTGCGAGAATTTTATTTTGATTTCCATGAGTAAGCTGTGGCATGCTAAAATAACAAAAGACAGTCTCTGTTAATCATCAATGAATAAGTAGGGTGGTAAAGGGGAAGTAGAATTGAGTAAAGGTGAAAATTCTTTTTTTGAGAGTAAGCAAGTAGTTTTTCCTTCCTTTTGTCAGTATTGCAGAGGACCAAAGGTGTAAGAGTATAGGAATAGGGCAAAGCCATGTAGGAAAATTGCCTGTGGAACTGGGCAAATAAACCTGATGTTTGGGCCTAAAGGATGTCCACTATGATCTGGCCTCCCCTCCGGTTCTCACCAAGAGAAGACTAAATTTAAGAATCCAGTTTTGTGGAAAGGAACCTGGTCAGGGAGTGGAGGATAAGCTAAAGGACGAAGGTCAACTTTAGAAAGCAGTTCTACCAGATCTTGCTCAGAAAACTATTCAGGTATCCAAAGATGAAGAATAAAGGAGGTGGAATTAACAGAATGGGGGGGGGGTTTCAATAATAAACAAACATCTAAGGGCAGAGACAAGAAAGAAGAGAGCCAAACCTGCTGTATTTCTTGTTAGCATAACTCAGGGTCCATCTTCCGTTCTCCTTGTCTGATTCCTATTTTTTTAAAAATGCAGATGGTAAAACTCAGTTTTTAGATGATCCCATGTCTCAGATATTTAAGACTTTTGCTCCCCTTTCAACCTCTTACTGCCCCCTTAATAGGACTTGAGTTCTAAACAAATAACTAGGTAAAAAGAAATACACCTCTGTTTATTTTGACATGGAATAAAGCTCTAAAGCCAATCCATTATCTTCCTTTCCTTTGTAAAACTTCTTGTTTTGAGAAAGGAGACCATTTGGTCACAGGAAGAAATTCTAATCCATGATTCTATGAAAAAAGGAAATTTAAGAATTCTTTCTCTAATTCAGTTTTCAACCACCTACAAGGTGTTCAGTTCTTCGTACTTCACAAAAGAAGACTGTTTTCAAAGCAAAACAGGATTTTTAGAAACATATACCTTGATGTTTGGGATGAAATGTGGGAATGCAAACAGGATGTTTCTCAACCTTAAAGGATACTTAACTAAAAGGATTACTTTGTAAAATGCCCAATCTGTGGCAAATTTGATCATCATTCTATTAAGCTAAGGTGTGAAACTATTTTAATGAGTAAGAAAAGCAAACTGTCCTGTTTATGTATTCCTGACATTATATATCTGAGTTTTAAGGACTATAATGTTTGGACATCAATATAAACTTCTAAAAGTTTTCTTTTACATCTCTAAACATTGCTTTTTAAAAATCACCTTATCGATATGGAAAATTCCAAAGATTGTATTTCATGGATATATTTCATCTTAAACTATTTTATGGGTATTGAAGAATGTATTTTTTATTGTACATTAAAATTAGAATTTTTGTCATCCTCTTCTTTCTCTTCAAAAACACTGTTTCTTCTTATGTTCAAGCTCTAATATATATTTATGTATTCATACATATGAGTTTAAAATAGCTATTTTACTAATGCTTCTTAAAATGACAGTGTTTTAGAAGGGAATATGTTCATGTGAGTTTACATAAAACCCAAAGATCTTTTTTTGGTTCTTAGTGTTTAGAAGATTCTTGATAATTTAGAATATTCCACAATGGAAAGTAAAGCATTCTGTCACAAAAGCAGGGAGGATGAGACACAGGGTCAAAGGGCATTTTGGAAACAAACAGCTGGACCAGTTTATTTAAACAGATACAGGGATGGGGGAACTGACCTCTGTTTGACTTATAGTGGGAGGAGCAAGTATGTCATTTTATTACTTTGCCCAGAAGGAAAATGTTTTCCTATCTGAATTCAACCCAAGCCATCTAAACACATGACCTTGCTGTATATAGCTAATTCCAAAGACAGTACATATAAGACAGTTGAGGAAAATCATAAAATACACCGAAGAGAGTCAAATGTTGGAATGGTTTTAGAATTGAAAAGGTGGTGTTGCTTTTAAAAATAAAATATTTTGCTATTTATTCAGTTATTTTCAGATAAAGATGTCTACCATGACCCCAGATAATACTATGTGTTTCATATAAATATAGGAATTATAATTCAGTAGCCTTCTGAGAGTTTACTATGTCCTCCATGTAATGATAATGTCCATCATATTGAAACAAATGTTGTTTTTAATTAAAGTTTACAAAAGTGAGGACTTCCAGGTATACCTACTAATGTGGTCAAGAAGTTTGGATAAAGTGATAAGTGTCCTTAGGTTTTCAAGGTTTTAAAATTTTTAGTTAAAGGATTCCCACCTTTATACATACACATCCTTTAGGTAGCCCACATCTGTGTTGTCAATAACAACAAATGGTTATTGCCACCCAAAGAGGAGCAACTAGCATTCTGTACCTGGGGGCCCTTAACTAAGAGGCTGGGTGAGATGTTTGCTCTCTCCATGGGGACCTGAGCAGCCCTGAAGTTGCTGCATTTAGCGTTGCTTGCAGAGGCATGCAGACAGACTCAGCAGTTTGAGCAGAGAGTGGCCCAAGGGGTGAGTGGACTCAAAATCCTAGAACTCACATTCTGGAAGGAATTGGTTAGGAAGCACAGATGTTTAACGTAGGGAGAAGAGGGGAGGCCTGTGGGGCACAGTGGCTATAGTTCTAATGTTTGAAAGGCTGTCTGAAGAAGTGAGATTGGCATTGTTTAAATTACCCCCAAGAAGTTGTCCTGGTGAAAGAATTTTAGATCAGGTAAGACAGAACCTTCTAACAGTTATTGTGTCTGGAGAGGAAGTGGGCTCTCCGGTAAGGTGACCAGGGCCGTATTAGAAATAGTCCAGCACACACAGAACAGACTTGTTACCAAGGAAAGGGCTGGGGAGTGGGGAAGCGGGAAAGGGATGAACTGGGAGTTTGGGGTTAGCAGATGCAAACTAGCATATATAGAATAGATAACCAGCAAGGTCCTACTGTATAGCTCAGGGAACCATATTCAATATCCTGTGATAAACTAAACCATAATGGAAAAGAATACGGAAAAGAATGGGTATATGTGTATAACTGAGTCACTTTTCTGTACGGCAGAAATTAACGCAACATTGTAAATCAACTATACCTGAATAAGAAAAAAAAAAGAAAAAGTCTGGCAGAGGCTACCCATCAACCTGGTAGGGATATCAGAGATAGGGGATTCGTGTCAGTGACCAAGCTAAGTGATGATCGAACCTGATAGGCGACTTTTCCAATCCCATGGGTTAACTGTCATGGATTCAGATCTGAGATGGTCATGAACTGGTCTTTAGAAATCTGAAGGTATGAGTGTGAAGGAGGCAAGCTTTGGGATGTAGATAACCCAATTTGCTGAGTCTTCTTATGCATTTTTTTTTTTTTTTTTTTTTTTTTGGTCTTTATACACAAGTAATACAGCCATCAAAATCCCCAAGTCTCCAAAATGTTGTCATCCTTATTCCTGGACTCAACAGTCAGGTTGTCGGCAGTGGTCACTGGCTCAAAATCAGCTCATGTATAGATACCTATTTAGTCCAGAATATTCTAGATGGGTGGCACAGTAGTGGCCAAGCTCTGGTCAGGACATTGTGGTGGTAAGTGGGCTATACTTGCTACCATTTGCCAAATTATTAACATCTCTTGGGTTACATGTGACCTCAAATAAGTCACTTAATTTCTCGGAGCCTTGGCTTCTCATCTGTTAAAAAAAGACTCTTCCTATTTTTAGATAAGTAATATACGTACATAAAATATTATGTTTTTAAAAGAACTTGAAAAAAGTTATCAGAGTTCCCTTCAAGAGAATGCAGATTTTGAATAATGCCATAGATAAAGAGGCATTTTTGCTCTCTTACCTATGTTAGTTACTATGAAAATTACTTTTGGTATATGCAGAATATTAATATTAAATAATTTTCTGATTGGTCATGCAGTGAAGGCAGCTAATGAAAAAGCAGATTTTTTTTTCATTTTAATTGGTTATTTCACATGGTGTTTGTGCTACACCTGTGCTTATAATGAGAATGGAGAATTAATCTAACCTTCTGCTCACATGATTCCAATTTTCATGGTTTATACAAGATAATGATAACCTGATTTGCAACACAATTTGTTGTAGATCTGTGTTTTAAATATTTTTATTAGAAGTTTGGAGACTTCATATATGAGAACCAATTTAATATATGTTGTCAATAAGAGTTAACACCAACCAATGTCTTTTCAGTTAGATTCCAGTTTCATTCGTTATTTTAATTACTTCTAAGATAAAGAATGTAAGGATATAAGATGTTGAGAATCTTAAAATGTCATGAAGTATGCATTTTTTAATTTAAAAAAGCTATGCCTGTCTGTTTGAAAGTGAAAGTTGCTCAGTCGTATCCAACTCTTTGCGACCCCATGGACTATACAGTCCATGGAATTCTCCAGGCCAGAATACTGGAGTGGGTGGCCTTTCCCTTCTCCAGGGGATCTTCCCAACCCAGGGATCGAGCCCAGGTCTCTCACATTGCAGGTGGATTCTTTACCAGCTGAGCCACAAAGGAAGCCTATCTGTTTAATGGCTTGTTTTTTAGGAACTGTTTTCCTTCCTGAAGTGGGCAGACTTACTAACTAGGATTCATGCTGGAATGAAGGTCCTTTATGTATTTTTTTTTAAGTTTGTGGCAGCACTACATACCATGTGGGCTCTCGGTTCCCCAACCAGGAATCGAACTCACATCCCCTGCACTGGCAGTGCGGAGTCTTAACCACTGGACTTCCAGGGAAGTCCCTAGACTGTGGGTCCTTTAGTTATTAACAGAACAGTATTAAAATCTTCATTGTATTTTTTTATGTGGTACTCATGTTGGATATGAACTTTCCAGGTAGCTCAGTGGTAAACAATCCACCTGCAATGCAGGAGACATGGATTCAATCCTTAGATCAGGAAGACCCCCTGGAGAAGGAAATGGCAACCCACTTCAGTATTCTTGCCTGGGAAATCCCATGGACAGAGGAGCCTGGGTGGGCTACAGTCCATGGGGCCTCAAAGAGTCGGACGTGACTTAGCAACTGAGTACGCACACATGTTTGTTTGATATACTCAAATCTGAGTTGAGAACTAAAAGTAATGTACTATTTCAGAATCTAATATATCTGATTCATTTTATGTATTTGATGTGAAATGCTTAGTATTACAGGGTGCAAAAAGCTCTTAAGAGAAATTTCATGAGCATAGCTTTGGAGAGCTTGTACTAACCACTTGTTAAAATTTTCAGTGACTAGCCACTTTTTTAGGGGCTACAAAAATTGT